>NC_051436.1:16026759-16061022 GCF_001649575.2 Kryptolebias marmoratus
ATTGAAACAAAGAAATCCCTGTTCTTTATGTAAGATTCAAACCAGTTGAGCACTGGACCGGAGAGTCCAACCCAACTCTCCAGTCGATTCAGTAAAATGTCATGGTCAACAGTGTCGAAGGCTGCACTGAGGTCCAACAGAACCAGCACTGTGGTTCTCCCACAGTCTGTATTTATATGGATATCATTGAACACTTTTACAAGGGCTGTCAGGGGCTATCAGTAGGGACTAGGAAACTGGTCAGAGTTAGAGTTAAAGAAAAGATGGATGGAGCAAAATAGAGAGAAATTCTTTAAAGGGACTTGTTGGAGACTTTCAGAGATGTGACACTAGGACAGAGATCCACCTTCCATTCCTGGAATGGTCCAGTCCAAGCCCAGACTTCAGTCCAATTGAGAAGCTCAGCACCATCCAGTCTGGGAGATGAGTGGGGTGAATATCTATGAGCAGACAGGTTTTCTTCTTTGTCTTACATCTTGTCAGTGTCACAAAAAATCTCTAGTATCTTCAAAAATGCTAGTCCTGTTGTGGCACTAAGGGGCTCATTTAGTCATCCAGGTGATAGGAGACTTCTATAAAAATTTGGAAGTTCTAAACATTGGACTATAAAAACAATTTTTAAAGAGTTGCAGAGCATTTCAGTGTTAATTCAAACACCATCATCAGCTGTAATGAGTGAAAACAGACATGATGAGAAGTCACATTATTCTTCCTGTCTGGTTAATGCCAGCCATACTTCCAGTTTGCATTCATTACAGCTGATGGTGTTTGGATCAACACTGAACATTTTTAACCCTTTTTAAAAGACTTTATAGCCCAGTGTTTAGAAATTCAAAGTTTAAAAAAAATTTATAGTGTGAAAATTAAAAGAGTTATATTTTTATTCGGTTTAGACTGTAGGGCAACTAAACAGAAAATATTTAAAGAAGGGGGTGGATACTTTAGCAACTCACTGTATCGCAGCAACGGAATGCAAAATGTTGGTTTTTATGTGTTATATTTACCAACAAGTGTACCATATTAAAATTAAAGGCTACTTGTTTTCAAATGACTATTGATTTCTTGTTGATAAATGTCCCTGTGTGCCCTCACATATATATATATATATATATATATATATATATATATATATATATATGTGAGGGCAAAGATTACTTCATAAAGATAAACGTGTCCCTGTCTGCTGCCAGGCATCCATTCCCCCGAGTCTTCAGTCACTGCAGCAAGCGGGACCTGGACAGCTACTTCCAGAAGGGAGGGGGCATGTGCCTCTACAACATGCCTAACATGAAGGACCTGGTCGGGGGCAAGAAATGTGGCAACGGCTTTGTGGAAGATGGAGAAGAGTGTGACTGCGGAGAACCTGATGTGAGCATATTCTATTATTTCTGTTTTTAAAATTCCTAATACATGCATTTTATGTTTCTAATACAAATGACCTCCTGAAATATATTCTCACCCTCCGCTGAAAGGTAAAGGCAGACGATATTTGGTTTTGCCCATTTCTATGTCTTTGTGTGATTGTGCTACCAAAATATCTCATAAAACACTCGGCAAATTTTAATCAAACGCGCAACTACAACTGATGTATTCACAACATACCGATTGAAGTTGGCCGCCAACTGATGTTACAAAACACAAACATGGCTTCAACTCAATTATTTTTACAGATATTGAGCTAAAACATGGTCTGGTGACAGCTGAGACTGATCCTCAACACATGTTGACATTAACTATTTGGAGTCTGTTAGCAAAATGTCTCATGAACTACTAAACAGATTTTATTAAATTAAAATTCTCATTAAACCTCAGTGCATATAAAGCTTTACTGTCTAAAGTTAGAGCAGCTCAGGGTCACAAGCAAATAATTGTAGTCCTAGAAGTGGGCCCGTAATCTCCAGGTACGCAGTACCCGCACTTGTAAATCTTCATCCTTAGCGTTCCGTCACTTTTTAATCTTCTTAACAGTAAAAGTTTAATACTCTTGTCGACAAGGAAGAGCAAACTCATTCTTCAACAGATTCTGAGCGCTCTTACTAACAGAATGTTTGTCTGACTATTTACTGCATGCTGGGACTCCCCCTTTGTGTCTGAGCAGCTGGTTCATTCAGAAACATGGGAAACTACTAGACACATTACAGCCTGCTGCACCTGCACAATTAGTCTCCTGCACGTCAGAGAGGAAACACGCAGACTTTATTTTACTTTCTAAGTCTGCACAAACAGAGAAACACATTCTTAAAGGTTAGATAAGTGCATTAAATATCATTAAACATTGTATTTTCCATAACAACTGCCACTTCTCATAAACCACCTGTTTAAGCTACAGGTGATTCATATAAACTACATTACCCACAGGGCATTGGTTAAAAACAGGAAGTCG
Source organism: Kryptolebias marmoratus (assembly GCF_001649575.2). Classification (NCBI taxonomy): domain Eukaryota; kingdom Metazoa; phylum Chordata; class Actinopteri; order Cyprinodontiformes; family Rivulidae; genus Kryptolebias; species Kryptolebias marmoratus. The sequence continues at coordinate 16,029,143 of NC_051436.1, forward strand.
CTCTACACCTCTTCTGTCTGGGTCAAATATAGCAAACAAACCAGCACTTCTTTCCTCCTGCTTTGAGCATTGCTTACTGCTAGTTGCACCAGACGTTTGACCTTATTTGGAAATCAGATTTGGACTTTTGAATATAAAGTTTGAGAACTCCTGGTCTACATAAATTATTCCAGTGACTGGACTGTCAACGTTTAAAGACAAAAGTAATCATTTATATTTTCTCTATACGGCAGGAATACATTGAAAAGTCGTCCTGTTTAAAGTTTTTTCCACAGATAAAGTGCTCCTGCACTCTGTCACACATCCTCTTGCCAAAAATACATACACTACTACTACTACTACCGTATTAAAGCTGCAGTAGGGACCTTTTATAAAAATGTATTTTTTACATATTTCTGAAAACTGTCACTATGTCCTGACAGTATAATATGAGACAGATAATCTGTAAATAAAGGAGCTGTGACGGAGGCGCTGTAGTGCAGCAGAGAACAAAAGGGAAGAGGGACCAGTCAGGTGGGCTTGTTCAAATTTTCAGGCTAAGTCCACGGTTTTCTTAGAACTCCCTACTGAAGCTTTAAGCAAAAAAATCTCAGGACAACAAAATACAGAGCAATTCAACTATGTGTGTGTTATTTCTACTACAAATCCGAAAGGCTTGGCATGCTTTCTTATCTTGTTTTGGTCATGTGTGGCATTTAGAGATCAGCTCAAAGAATGCATATTTTTCTCAGCAGAACAGTAATTACTTAACGTCTTGCTTTTAGTTCCATGTAAGTGGAAACTGTCAGTTTCTGGGTTGTCTATCATAGCCATTTTTTTTCTCTGTGTAGTTGTAGTATAAAGACCTGACTGACAGAGTGCAGGATCAAGACTGCAGGTGATTTCTGAAGCTCTTTCAGACAGAGTGTTGGATTTCTGGCTCAGTTATTCAATTTAGTTATACAGGCAACACTTGAAAGAGTCTTAGTGGTTCCTAACAACTTCCATTTTCATTGCAATTACTGACTCCAATGTGCTTCTCAAAAGGTTTAGACCTTTCAAAGGTTTAGAAACATGTTACCTTTTTGACTCTAACCTGTGCATGGCCAATGTTTTCTATAAGACTTACAAGTTCACTCAGCTAGAGCCTGTGCAGCGTACGTCAGAGGATCTATATTTATTCCTCATGTTGTATAGTGAGCTTCCTTTTGTAGTTTGTTGTGATGTTGATTGAATCTAATCAAGTCAAACCAAACTTTATTTTTATAGATCTTTTCAAGCTCAAGGCAACCCAAAATTCTTTACAGATGCAATAAAATAAAATAAAAAAAAAACAATAAAAGTGGACAAAAATGATTGAAAAGGCAGTTGGATAAATTGTAAAAACAGAACAACAAATAAAATTATGTAAAATCTAAATTTAAAATATGGGTTTTATAATTAGTCTTATAAAGATAACAGGGTGACAGACAAAGAAACAGACCGGGTTCTGTTTTTTAGAGATAAAGGGAAGGTTAGCTATAGGTCTATATATAAAATCTTAGGATTATGTATGGGCTTTTTAAGCAAAGGAGTGAACACAGGTAATATAAATGCCTGTGGTACATAACCAGTTTAAAGAGGCTGATTAATTTGGTTATGAAAAGCAGTTAAAACAAAAGGTATATATCCTTTATAAATCTAGTTGGGATATGGTCCATTAGGTATGTAGAGGATCTGGAAGAATTGAATAAAGATGTGAAATAAGAGTGATCAATTTGTAAAAAAAAAACAAAAAAAAAAGTTTAAAAAACAGGATAAAACAGGCCATTTATCATTTCCTGAAAATTTGGTATTGAACATTACTGATGTGCCTGCAGAGAAACAGTGAGGGTTGATGTTATCTCTAATTGATGCCGCTGAATTCTGTTAAATATGTTGGATATTATTTCACAAAAGAGCTCTTTCCTGCGCTGCAACAGGCTGTACAAACTGCCAGGGGGATTATAGAGACGAAGTATAGTTTCTGGGTCCACTCTCCTAGAGGGTCCTCTGTGTGGCTCATCATCCAGCCGTTTGGGTGACTTGTTGCTTGGTCCCGTGTGTAATGATTAAATTCCCTTTTCCATGTCGGTCACCCCGCTGCCTGAATCTATTGAACATTGAACAGTCCTCTGTGTGTCTCTAAAGGTAGTGTCTCACTGAGCTGCTACAGCTGGCAAACAGCATCGGCAAGCGAGTCTCTAAAATGTCTCACAACATTCATGGGGCTTTTCAATTTTCTCACTTGGGATGTAGAGGCTTACAGTCTTGTTACTTAAATTTTGAACATGTAAAAAAAAATTGGTGCGAACAATGTTCTCAAAAGATTAGTCACAGAGATGTTGCAGGCGTCTCAAATCCTTCGCAGATTTGTCGTCTCCAATTTGTATCAAGAGAACTAGAGCTGGATTTTGACACCGTCAGAAGAATTATCCTCTGACAGAAATTCATTCATTTTAAAGAACGATCTTGTGCAATCTTTTAGCCTTTTAAATATGTCTTATGGATGACTCTAAGCTACTACCATCAAGTTTTTGCTCAATTTCTGTAAAACTGACTGAGCTGCATTCATTTTTTGTTTTCCAAGGTTCCAACATTAATCAGATGTAAATGACCATTCGATGACTACTTTCTGAGTGATTCAATAAAACATATTTACCGGTTCATGAAATATTTTGGAAACACAACATACAACCGATCACACACAAACAAACATTGTAGTCATCACTTTTGGCGGCAGGTGGTAAGTTAATTGAACAAGAAAACAATGACAACACAGTCTCAACACTAATTCTATCTATATGTCTGTTTTAAATTTTTTTTTTTTGAGTTTTCTGTAGCCTTCTATCATTACAGTCTCATTATTCATGCTGTCTACGTTGTAATTGTGCGACATAGCTGAAAAGATTGCTGAAAGTTTCTTGCTATCAGAATGAAGTGTATGCGCTCAATAAAGCCAGAGGTTATGTAAACCCACTTTGGTTTGTGCAAATCCGAGCAAATTGAAACGGCAGAAGCAAATTGGTTGCTGACAGCAGCAGCGCTGACAAGAAGTGTTTGTTATGACTCCTACTCAGAGCAGAGCTGACACTCAGGCTCACGCTGCTGACAAGCCACCTGATCTTAGCATTGCAAATGAGACGAGCTACAGAACTCTGTCTAATGGTCTAACCAAGACATTTACAGAAGTGGAGTTTAGGACAGTAAACTAAATGTGTTTGTTTTCTGTCTTTAAGTCAAGAACAGAAGTCAGTATTGAAGGGGTCAATATTATAGACTCACTCATTAAAAAACTTCCCAAACTAAATATTTATTTGGACTAGATACTCATTATGGTTTTAAATAATACGTCTATTAGGCAAGTTGTTGTTTAATCTGTTTGGAAATTGGCTACAGTTACTCCTGTTTTAAAAATTATCTTGTAATATATAGCCCATTATGGACCAGTCAGCATGCTGCTGATTATTACTAATTTACTGATCAGACATACAGATTAAAACCACAATTCTCTACATTCTATGTATTTTAGGTTTTATTTTACCATTGTACTCAGGCAGCAAAGTAAATTTTTTCAGAAAAAGTTAAACACCTACTTGAATATGATCTGTGGGAGGAGTCATTTTAGTGTTAGGCATTTGATGCTATCGATCATCATGTTTTTTTATTGACCATCAATACAATTAATATTTTTTCCTCAGTGTTACATGTTACTAGAGAAGTATTACCCTTGCCCATACATGGAGGATCCCAATAGCACCGGGTTTCCCAATTCTTATGCAGACCCTGTTAATCCAGGCAGCATCCAACTCTTGCCATCATTTCTATGTCTCTCACAAAGGTTTTTCAGAGGTTGGCTGCACTGGGCTTTGAACTCCTCATCTTCTGTTCTTAAGTCATGCAATCAATACCACTGCACCAACCACTACTATTGCTTTAACCAGTACTACTACACCAACCAACACCACTGTACTAACCAAAACCACTACACCAACCAATACCACTGTACTAACCAAAACCACTACACCAACCAATACCACTGTACTAACCAAAACCACTACACCAACCAATACCACTGTACTAACCAAAACCACTACACCAACCAATACCACTGTACTAACCAAAACCACTGTGAGATTTTACATGGACTCTTGCAAATGATTTATTAAAACAAAGGCCATGGGAGTGGCATTGGTACGATGACCACCACTATAGGTGAATGTGAAGTGCCGTATAGACATAGATCATGTGGACAAGCTGTGTTGTTGGTCGGATGTTGTACATATTGGAAGAGTTCACCACTAAATTTGAAAGCCTTCCACACATTCCATTTGCAAAATGTATTAGAAAAAATATCTGCAGGCACATCAAACCTGAACCTCTAAATGTTTTGTTATGTGCTTTACTTTGTTTGTCTTTATTTGAATTACTTACTAAGTCTGGTTTGTTAAGTGTGTTGTTAGTTTTTTTCTTTTTGCGTGTTTTATTCTAGCCCATTCTTTTTTTGAGGTTTTATCATTCGGTACAGCAACTAAATAATTAGCCCTCATGGCTAAATCTGACATATTTATAGTGTGTACCCATTTTCCTGTGCCTTTTCCTTTTAAAATAACTAAACAATAAACAATCCAAATGAATTCTATTGCAAACAATTATATTTTATTAACAGGCTAGATTTGTTATTATTACTCTACAATTTGATGTTAAGATTTAGTGTGTGGAAAGAAAGAGTTAGGTTTGTCTTTTAGAAGTGGCTAAGTCTTTCAAATGAATCATAGAAATTGAGTGTGGGCTTTATGTTGCTGCTGTTTTTCTATTCTCCCATAATCCTTCCTCATTCTTTTTTACTGGTACTCAACTACCAGCTTTGTTTTGAAGGGTAGCCGTGGCTCCCCTTAGGGCGCCATGGCAACTGGAGATGGTGTCCTTTGTGTACTCTGTATGACACTGGAGCAGCAACAAAGGCACGTCTCTGGATGTATTGTTTCTGTTTGTTTTTTTCCACCCTCCAACTTCTTTTAAAATTGTGACTCTGCTGTCAAGCCTCTGCTTTGAAGTGTCTGACGGGTGTGCGTTTGAAGTATTTTGGTATTTTCATTTTTGATTTGATTCAGTTCAGTTTTTTTCCATATATCATTGATTCCCAACAGATATCATCCCAGGACACTATACAAACAAAAAACAAGTTACATTAATAAATCCAATTCAGATCCAGATTCAAATCCAACTTCAGTCAATTCAATCCCTATAATAATACAATACAGTCACATACAAATGAAATGCCATTTAGTAAAAGTTTTCTGTTTAGGAAAACCAACAGATTGCGTCAAATCTTCACTTTGTCTCAATTCCCCATCCTCAGTAGCATGTTGCGACAGTGTAAAAGAACAACTCCCTTTTAACTGGAAAAAAACCTCTGAAGAATGAGAACCAGGCTCAGGACGAGCAGCCATCTGCCTTGACCTGCTGGGGTTTGGGAGGACATGAAAGTGTCATAGCCAAACAGAAAAATTGGTCCAGGTGTAGTTTCTATGGGAGAAAAACAAAAACAAAAATGAATGGTTATGAAACAGCATTAATTGCATGTAGAAACATGGAGAGGAGATAGAGTAAAGACAGCAGCGGAGTGAGGAAATGTGGTCAGTTTGTCCTCCAGCAGTCTAAAGGATAGCACAGGAAACCCAATCCATCCCTAACTATAGGATTTATCAAAAAGAAAAGTTTTAAGTCTGATTAAAAGTAGACAGGGTGTCAGCCTCACAGACAGAAACTGGAAGTTGGTTCCACAAGAGAAGAGCTGAGAACTGAAAGCTCTGCCTCCTGTTCTACTTTTAGAAACTCTAGGAACCACAAGTAGACCTGCAGTCTAAGAGGTGCTCTGTTACAGAAAATACTAAACAATAAAATCTTAAATATAAGATGAAAATTGGTTGTTGAGAGGATTGTATGTTAGAAGTAAGATTTTAAATTATATTCTGAATTTGACAGGTAGCCACTGGAGAGAAGCTAAATCTGGAGAAATATGATTTGTTCTTCTAACTCTCATTAGAGCTCTGATAGCAGTATTTTAATTTTATTTTATTTTGAAGACTTTAAAGAGTTTTTTGGACACCCAGGTAATGAGGAGTTACAATAGTCCAGCCTAGGTGTGATAAATGTATGGATCAGTTTTTCTCCATCTTTAACAAGATGTTTTTTTGATTTTAATGATATTGTGAAGGTAGAAAAACATTTTTAATGTGGGAGTTAGACATGTCCTGGTCAAAAATTACACCAAAATTCTTTACATCAGAACTGGAGGCCAAAATAATGCCAGATCCAAAAACCACAACCTGTCTTATCTGAGTTTAAAAGCAGGAAACTAAGAGTCATCCAGGTTTTTATGTCTTTAAGACATGCTTGTAATCTAAGAAACTGACTAGATTCAAGTTTCATGAATAAATAAACTGATAATGTATCCCACCATGTCTAATAACTCTACCTAATGGAAACTTATATAAGGGAAAAAGTACTGGTCTAAGCAGTCACACTTTTTTTTTCTTTTTTTACAAATTCCATCTATACCATACAGTGTACTTCTACCAAAGGCCTTAGCACACTGTTACTGATTGAGGAGCACATTTTGATGTATTTTTGTCTGGGTTTTTCCAAAGCAGTGGGAGGAGTAGCAAACAGCCAAATTGTCATAAATGCGCTTCATTTTTTATGCATTATTTACTGTCTGCCATTTCTCAACCTGACTTTTAAAGTCACAGTTAGATGGATGGCTGAGATTTTTATTTTGTATAAATAACTTGCCAATGTTTTAAAGTCCAGAGCTGGTTTTATTTTCCAAGGCACCAACACGATGGTAAAAATATTTTTTTAATGGCAGATAAACATTTGTAACTGTTAACTTGTTGTCAATTAATTACTGATGTTTTTTATTTGCAGGTTAAAAGTTGTTAAAAAACGTGTTAAAACTCTTTTATTGCACATATGACCTGACTATAAACTGTTCATAAAGCTTAGTAAATTTACAGCTCAAACACAGATCCTATAAATGGGTTCAGATCACTATAAAGTCATCATTAATAATATTATTGAAACTTTAAAGGCCTTAATAATGACCCCTAAGTCTTTTCTGAAAAGGTATTTAGTGGGGAAAAAAATAGATTTCATTCATAGAGTGCCTTGAAAATGTCTTCACACTCCTTGAACTTTTCCACATTTTGTCGCAATACAACCACAAACTTCAAAGTATTTTACTGGGATTTTACTTTTTTTGCAAATAAAAATGCAAGGATGCTCTGCACCAGCCCCCTGTTGGCCAGTGTTAATGGGCGATGGCCCAGCCCAGCCTTTCAGAGCAGTCTGCTGAAATGCAGTCCCTTCTGGGCCCTTTGGACCGTGACTTAAGTGTTCATAGACCAGCTCAGATCTGATGAGATGTGAAAGCCAAGGAACTTGTGACTGTCCGCCCTTTACACTTTGGTCACTTTGGTGAGGGGGAGCAGTTGTGGATCTTTCTTCTGAAAGTCAATGATAATTTCCCAAGTCTTCTCTACATTGAGGATGAGGTGGTTCTCCTCTCCATAGGCCAAAATGCTGTCGACATGTAGCTTGTCTCATCCCCTCCCTTGATGAGGCCCAGGACAGGGTGTTGGTGACTTACATTCTGCTACAGTCCAGGTGTTGCAGGGTGTGGTGGAAGGCTATGGCAACAGCTTCATCCACTGATCTATTTGGACGATAGGTCTGATCACAGCCGGGCAGCTTCTCTAAATTGATGCTTTCCTTGCCCAGCCTGTCAGTTTAGGTAGACAGTCATGTCTTGATAGGTCTGCAGTTGTGCTGTATCCATTTTTAGAGGATGGATTGAACAGAGCTCTGTGAGATGTTCAAAGCTGAGGATATTGTTTTATAACCTAACTCTACTTTAAATTTCTCAACAACTTTATCCCTGACCTGCCTGCATTTCTTGGTCTTCATAATGCTATTTGATCACCAGTGTTCTGTAAAAAACCTCTGAGGCCTTCACAGAACAGCTGGATTTATACTGAGATACAGTTACACACAGCTGGACTCTAAATACTAATTAGGGGACTTTAAAAGGCAGTTGTTTGCTCTGGATTTTAGTTTAAGAGATCAGAGTAATGTAGGCTAAATACAAATTAACACCACACTTTTCAGATTTTTATTTGTAAAAAAAAAAGAATTAATAACAATGAATCATTGTCCTTCCACTTCACAATTATGCACTACTTTGTGTTGGTCTATCAGATAAAATTCCAGTAAAATACTTCAAAGTTTGTGGCACACAAACACTTGACAAAATGTGGGAACGTTCAAGGGGTATAAAGACTTGTTCAAAGCACCAGCTGATGCTTAAGTCAGAGTTGTTCAATGTTGAACTTGACGTTTTTAAAATCATCTGTTTGTGTCTGACCATTTACAGGAATGCACCAATGACTGCTGCAATGCCAATAATTGTACCCTAAAGGAGGGGGCTCAGTGTGCCCATGGAGTGTGCTGTAATGGCTGTAAAGTAAGAGACACACACACGCACACAAACACCTGTGCAGGCAGAGTGTGTAGAAGAAAGCTATAGTCGCCTGCAGCAGTAGCTCAGTATCATTAGTTTGCTGTCAGTCTTTTTGTCAGCAGGTTGACTCACTGCACCTAACATGTGTCAGCTTCCATCACAGCGCAGCTCATCGCTCTCACTTCACACCAGCTCCTTTTATCTTTGCTCACATCTCTTTTTTTAATGGAGATCCTGGCATTCTACTGTAATACACAGATCTGTGAAGCCAAATTCTACAGAGCTTTAACTTGACAAAAGACACAAAGTACTGAAGACAGCAGGAACATATGCACTATTGCAGAAGAAAAGGGATTTCTCCTTTCATTCTTTTTTGTGGAGATCTGCATCTTTTAATACTGTGTGTGGATTTTTTTTCTCTCAACACATTATACTCTATGTAGCATCTACACCGTATTATTGTGATACACACAGGCTGTCAAATGTTAGTGATAATACATTGTTATTTAATTGTTATTACTATTTAATTCACAATAGCTTTAAACTGCACTGAAGAATACCAAGTAGAATCTCTTTTGTAGTTAAAGACCTAGCATACCTTGAAGGAATGCATATCATCGACCACTTTTCATGCCAGAGTTTTAAACAAAGATAACCTTATAGTGATAAGACACAGAGAATTTGCCTCTTTGGTCAAACTTTGTTGAGTGAAATGTCATGCAATATTGCAAGAATTCGCTAAATGTGTTAGGACTCAGAGTATGTGTTGTGAATGACTCTTAGCTGCAAGAACATCATAGGTCAATATCTGTAAATTTAAGAAAGTTATAACAAATTTTGTGTTGGCTAGGGTCAGTTAGTTGTGGCAGCCATCTTGAAATGGATTGACTCCAATAGGTAGTCAGTTCAACATTCAATGATTACTTTCTGAAAGTTTCATTAAAATGTGACCACTGGTGTATGCTAACAGACAAACAGGGCTGATGCTAACAGGTAATGCCAAAGTTTTAGGCAAGATTTCACATAAAGTGTAGTACTCAGAGGATATGCTGGAAATTATGCTCAGTTACCACTATACCAAACTTTAGGTCAATATCTGTACAATTGGAATAAGGAAACAGAACAATAGACATATGGTAAATGGCATGCACTTATATAGCGCTTTATCTAGTCCAAGGACCCCAAAGCACTTTACACTACAATCATTCACCCATTCATCCACACATTCACACACTGATGGTGGTAAGCTACATTGTAGCCACAGCTGCCCTGGGGCGGGCTGACAGAAGTGAGGCTGCCATCACACCGGCGCCATCACACATATGCGCAACATCAGGTGGGGTTTTTTTTTGTCCCCCATCTCTGGTTGCATTTTAAGACCTGGTGAGGACCAGGTCCATATTGCTACGCAAATGTATGTGTGTGCTAAGCATAAATAGACCGCATATATACTGGTGGTGCTTAAGCTTTTGAAAATATCGGTCTGCTGGGACTTGAGTAACTTTTTGATTGATCAGACACACTCTTCTAGTAAATAAATTCATTCACGTACACATACATTCACATAGAAACCTGGACGTTGCTCAGTTGACGAAACAGCAAAAAACTAAACCATCTGTGTCATGCAAAAGTAAAGAGGTTTAATATTAGCTATTGTAGCATTCTTTCACACTGATGTATTGTTTTTGAAAAAGAGTTCATAATTATTTGACAGAAAACCACTTTAAAGTTGACTGGACTATTCCTTTAAGATTCACCTCATCAAACAGTGTCTTGTTTGCTGTCTGTGGCAGTTGAAGCAGGCGGGCACCATGTGCCGGGGGCCAGCGGGGGCATGTGACCTGCCAGAATACTGCACTGGGGCCTCCCCTTACTGTCCCACCAATGTCTACCTGCTCGACGGCTCTCCCTGCCAGTATGGACTGGCCTACTGCTACAACGGCATGTGCCTCACCCATGAACAGCAGTGCCTGCAGCTCTGGGGCTACGGTAAGCAAAAGACAACTCTTCTCTACTTTAAGGAATATGAAACAAATATAATGTGCATGTCAGTGTCGACGTCTGAGGCAGGATTTGTAGTGTGTGTTTATTGGGCATCTGCATCCTTGTAATAAACAGTTGGTTGGCCGATTTGTTGCCAAGGGATTTATGAGTCAGCACGTTAGCATTTGCTCTTTGTGGAGAAAAACATGGTTAGTTACAGGAAGTGTGATTAGCCTGAGTCCACAAGACTGATGGGAAATTGATGTGTTTCCAGGAGCTCGACCAGCTCACGACGCCTGCTTTGAGGATGTCAACGCAGCAGGGAACGCTTTTGGGAACTGTGGGAAAGATGAACACGGCAACTACATGAAATGTGACAAAAGGTAGGAGAAGCTGTTGATGATCATGTAGTTAAAAGTTTTAATTACTTCATGGAAAAGAATTCTTGACGGCACTGGGCATTCTTTTGTGGTTCATTTTGTCAGGGATATTCCTAATTATCACTGGGAGATGTTTTAGCAAACAAAAAAAACCTAGAAAATAACTGCACCATTCTACTTTTAATTTCATCAGCACAAAAGGTATGTAAGCTTCTAGCGATCTCTTGATGTATTCATCAAATAAACACTTATGCAAGTGTTATCAGTAAACAATGTAACTGTACCTTTCATTGGACAGCCCATCCCAAAACAAAAGAGCCAAAAGAGTTGCTCCGCATGAAAAACAATGCTTTGAATGACTGCAGCAACAGTCAAACAAACAAAAACAACAGGAAAGAAAAAAAAGCAAATGTGAACATGGCCAGGGCCAAATCAACAAAAAAATTATGATGCATGGTCACATTTTAGAATTTTCCTCTCACAGCCCTTATTGGTTTTTGTTTGTTTGTTTGTTTTGTAGAAAGAATTGTGTGGTATGATACATCCATTCCATCTATTTTATTCTTTTTACACAGTATGAAATCAAGGTACCTCGAAAAATGGTACATTTTTAAATGTAAAAACAAAAGCTACAAAATTGTACCATTGTTCAAAGTACCATACCCATACCCTTCTAGGGTACAGCTGGAGCATGGTAGCCAATGTACCTTTTTAGGTTCATTCCTGTACTTTGATTTCTAACTGTGTGGAGGTAAAAGGTCCAGGAAGTAAACCCAGAAATCCCTTTCCGCAGTGACAATCTCCAGCTCCTCCTGCGATATCCCAAGGCTTTCCCAGGCCAAAGAAAATACATTATCTTTACAGATTCTCCTACCAGTGAGACAGGCCTGGAAAACCTCCAAATGTCCAGAAGGCATTATAATCAGAATAACAAACCACCTCAGCTGACTTCCTTTGATCGTAAACGAGCAGCGGCTCTATTCCAAGCTCCTCCTGGATGTCAGATCTCCTCACCTTATCTTTAATGCTGAGCCCAGATCCTTCAAAGGAAACTCATTTTAGCTGCTTGTATCCAGGTTTGAGTTCTTTTGGCCATGATCTACACATCATGTAGTTGAGGGTGGGAATATTGTACCACCCTCAACTAAGGGCCAGTAAATCAAAAGTAAGGCTTTTTTGTTCAGTTCTGTGACAGACTGGATAAACGCCCTTATTGCACACAACGTCTCTGTCCATTGAGCCATCTCCTGCTCCATGCTCCCATCACTCATAAACAAGACTCTCAGATACTTGAACTCCTCCACTTGAGACAGGGACTCACTCCTAACTCAGAGAGCATTCTATCTTTTTCTATTTGAGAAACATGGCCTCAGACTTTAAGGAGCTGACTCTCATCCCAGCTACTTCACACTCAACTGTGAACCGCCCCAATATACGCTGAAGGTCATGGCCTAAGGACATGAGGAGCTGGTTCCTATCTCCAGCTGGTATTGTGCGAAAGGTGGGGTACACCCAAAACAGGTCGCAAGTCAATCACAGGGACACATAAATACATACAAGACAAAGAATCATTCACACTCACACCTAGGGACAATTTAGAGCTACTAATTAATCTAACATGCATGTTTTTGTTCTGCGGGAGGAAACCAGAGTACCAGAGAAAACCCATGCAATCACAAAGAGAACATGCAAACTCCACACAGAAAGGCTAGGAGGCGGTCCTGTGACCTTCTTGCTAGTAGGGGACAGCACTAACCTCTGCTCTGCTGTGCCACCCAGAAATCGTATCAAGAAGTGAAAAGGGAGCAGACAGTTTATCTTTGTTAATTCACCTATGCCAAATTTAAGAAGTGTGTGCTTTCACATTAGTTCTGCAGACGCCTACAAGTTCATATTCTGTCAAGTAGTTCAGAGTGTTTCTTCAAGTGGCCACAGTTCACCTTCAAGGTCCTGTTGTCATCAAAGCCCTCAAGTACACTTGTGCTGAACTGCAGAATGCAAGATGTGATGGTTAGTCCTCTTGCACCCAGAGTCAGGCCCTCTGTCCTCTCAAGCCTCTGAGAGCTAAATTAGCAACTTAACAATGCAAATGAAATTGTAGATTACGGTGGTTGATGGCTGTTTGCATGAGCCACTGAGGCTCAAATCCATTATGGAGTCTGACATGAGGAATGAAAATGTTTCTGACCGCAGAGTCACTGAGCTGATTACAGGATATGTAAATCTGCCTGGTGTAAGGCATCTACACGCCACTGTCCACAGCTCTGTAATTTCCTCCTCCAAGGTGGTTATCTGATTGTTTGTTAACAGCATCGCTCAAGAAGTTAAGCATGAATTTTAATGAAGATTTTACTCGATGTGTAGCACGTCCTAATACATAAACAGTAAATGACCAGTGTGTAACTGTAGTTAATTAAAAGCACCTTTTTCACCTTGATTACATTCTGCAGGCATGTTTCCCTTATGTTTCTCCATCATAATCTCACCCAGAACTTCTTATTGTATGCACACAGCGCTTTTCCCTTCATCGTGCACACACTTGCAGTCCAGTGAGTGTAGGGTTCAGTTTCTGGTCCAAGGACATGTTGACATGTGCAGTGAGCATGAATCCAACCGCTGAGCAGGTGTGTGTGTGTATGTGTGAGACAGAAACAAGCAATTAATCTCTAAAATCACATGCACTTTGATCCATGAGGTCTACCATCCTCTGGGAGTTTTTGAACTGTTCCGCTGCTGTTGTAGCAATAAGCTTTACAAGTTCACAATATTATTACCTGGGTTTTGTTTTTCAGGTTACATACAGCTAAGCTATAACAATGATTGGTGAAGGTCTCAGGGCGCTGTGGTGCCTTTAACTTTAGTCCCACAAAGTTCTATGTTCATTGAAGCCCTATATTTCTTTAAAAGAATGCATGTCACCTACCACCTTTCATGGCAGAGTTTTTAGACTGAGATCATCTCATGTTGAAAAATGACAGCGTTGTAGTCATTTTGGTCCAACCTTCAAAAATAACGTTAGACGCAACACGCAATCTCGGGCGGTATTGTCAGATGTCACACTCAGAATGTTGTTGGGAATGACTCTACGACATCAAATATTAGCTCGAATTGACTAAGTACTAGCCAATTTCTTATTTTTCATGGTCAGTTTGCTGTGGCAGCCATCTTGTATCAGGTTGATTCCCAAAGAAAAGAAGCTGTAGATGTATGTCCAATGATAACTCCCTGTAAGTTTCCTTAAAATTCATCCAGTGGTTTATGAAACATTTGGTAACAGACAGACACACAGGCAAAAACATTATTGTTCATTTTCACTATTCTGTGGCAGATTATAAATAAAATCATAGTTCTTCCAGTGCTTCTCATTTCCATAGTTTTTCAGACTTTTCTCTTTAGCTGACCTGTACAGTCCCCTTTGCTCAATGAAGGCTGCACAATAACTTCAACAACACAAAACAGAACATTGCTGATACTGATCAAAAGATTTATTTTAATATCGTTGTGTTTCTTCCCAGTGATGCCAAATGTGGTAAAATCCAGTGCCACAGCGCTGCCAAGAAGCCCAAAGGCACCAACGCTGTTTCCATTGACACAACCATCAGGACAGGTGGCATCGAGGTTAAGTGCCGTGGGACCTATGTTTACAGCACCCAGGATGGCCAGGGAGACCTGCCTGACCCTGGCCTCGTCATGACTGGAACCAAATGTGGAGAGGGCAAGGTCGGTACATAACCAATCAATAAAACTCACTCTGCATTGATGTTGTTGCCCATCAGTCTGGGAAAGGTTAAAGGTGGTTTCAAAACTATCTAGAGTCCTTCATTCTACGGAGAGAAAGATTGTTCACAAGTGGAAAACAAAAAACCCAACAGCTCCATCTCATACTCCACAGTCCTCAGTCAGCAGATGAAAGGTTAAAGTTCATGACAGTACACCTAAAAAAGACCTGAACAAGCATAAGGCCACCTCTCTCTGAACAGAACATGGTAACACATCTTAGGTTTGTAAAGTTTAATCTTTATAAAACCACAAATATTCTGGAACAATGTCCTTTGGATAGATGAGACTAAAGTAGAGATGTTTACCCACATGTCAGCACAAACAGCCTCTACAAACTACTGACCTGAATGGTGGTGAAGGGCTGATAATTTGGGCTCCTCGCGGTCATTCAGTCGACCATGAACTCCTCTGTAGACCAAAGGATTCTGGAGTCAAATATGAGATGATCTGTATCATGACCTAACTGGGTCGTGATGCAGCAAGACAATGATCCCAAACACAGCAGCTAATCTACAACAAAGTGACTCAAAAAGAATAGAACTGAGATAATGAAATGGTTCAAGCCAAAGTCCAGTCTTCAGCTTGCTGTGTCAGGACATTAGGAGAACTGTGAATGAATGAATATCTGGAAACCTCAATGAACTAAAGCAATGTTGAAAAGAAGAGTGGGCCAATATTCCTCAACAGCCATGTGAGAGACTGGAAGAGTCATACAGAAAATAACTAGTAAGAGTTATTGCTGCTAAAGCAGGTTTTATAAGCTGGTGAATTGTCCACATTTTTCAATTCTGGCTTTGCTTTTGTTCAATGATGAATGATGTGTTTGAATCTGTTGTGCATTTTTTTAACTTAGGGTTAAATATGAATAATTTTAGAACTTGGTAAAGACCAGATTGTTTTGTTGTGTTGCGATGCATAAAACCCTAGAACTGAAAAAGGGTGAACTTTTTCTCATGAGTGTACCGTCAATGAAAGCATATGGCTTGAAAACTGTGGCTTCTTTTCAACAGAATAACACACCTTCCCTCACTGCAATAATTGGTTTGGAACTTGTTTGAATAGTAAAACAAACAGTTTTAGGTGTTGACCTAGCCTCCAGATATCAACTGAATTAGGCATTTATGTGATGTGCTAGACAAACAGATCGATCCATGGAGGCCGTACCCCCCAACTTCTGCTGCTGACAGTTTGATGCCAAAAATCCACAGCAGAAATTCAGAGGTCTGTTAGTGGCTACGCCTTCATGGACTGTGCCAATTGTAGCTAATCAATGTCAGGAAGTAGCCACAAAGTTTTAGCTTATTGGTGCATTTTCATATAATATGTACTGTATATTTATCTGCTATATTAAGTCTTAAAATATTGATTAGTAAAACATATATCTGCTTTGTTGTTTGCTCTGCCAACAAAAAACTGAGTACAAAACACTCAGGCTTCTAATTATCAGCCATCACTTATTTGGTTTTTTAGTAGCAGGTCCTTTTACTCTGAGATTTTCTTCCGTCAAGTTCTGGAGCTTGATATTTTTATTCTGTGGGGGAGGACGAACACTCAAACCTAATGAGATAGTCCAGTTAACTTTGAAGTGATGTTCTGTTTAATAGTTATCAATAGTACCTTCTCAGTATGGAGAAAGAGGTAAAAATCTTCGTCCAAGCTAGTCTAATGGCTAGCCAAACAATTGCCAGATAACGAGTTCCAAATATGACATTCTGTGAAAGAATACTAGCTAATATTCAACTTCTACACTTTCTGCATGACAGCCTTGGTTTGGTTTGTTGTTGATTTCTCAACCGAACTAGTCTGTGTTACTATGCATATGTATGTGTTTATGCAGATGCTACAGAGGCTGCTGAATGTACCAGTGTTCTAGTCAGTCCAAAAGTTTACTCAACTCCCAGCAGACTGATTCATTCAGCAGCCTCAGCACCACAGGCATAAACAGAGTCTATCTATATTCACTGCACCTACAAACACTTAATAACATGAATGCTGTTCAGCTGAGAAAACAGTGTGACCCAAAAATGTAGATCTTTATTATTAGTTAATGTAGCACTCTTTGACATCTGTATGTTGTTTTTGAGGAAGTTTTGTTTTATAAGCCTGAAAGATTTAGTCTCCAGGCTAGCCATTCGCCTAGCCTAGACAAAATGTTTTACCTCTTTTTCCAAACTTCATATCTCTATGACTAATGTCACAGTTGGTAAGGTACTAACTATTGATAACTATCAGACAGAACTTCCATTCAAAGACAACTAGACTATCCCTTTAAGATAATAGCCCATGTTTGTCAGTGTCCCCATTGCAATTAGCTATTCATCTCCTTCTGCTGAATAAACAAACAGGGTTTGTGTCAGCTGACTTCATACAAACCTAAATGTCACTAATACCCAGGAGGTTTGCTGTGTCTTGGTGTTTGATTAACATTTTTCCTGACACTTTAATTTAAGTTGCTAGACGCCGAATATAATTTAAAGTTTCAAGCACCTACGCGCACAAACATACCTGAATTACACAGAGCTGAGCTGTGCTTGTGAAATATATAAAAAAGGATCCTGCACTTGCTGGTGTAGCTCCGCCTGCCATTTCTCCAATAAATTTTATTTCCCTGTCTGTATTTTTTAATTTTTATTTATTTATTTTTTATTTTTTGCTTTCCCTCTGCATCACAATCCAGCCAGTCAAATTCCATTTTAGCTATTGTGTGGGTAATGCTCAGAGGACTGAATAGTGCTGTATGAGTAATATGTAATGAATAGGCAGCAGATTATATTGTCTGCCATCCAACATGATGAATTTTGAGTCATCATATTGAGCGGACCTTTTCTTGGCAGTAAATGCACACATAGCACAAAGCCCTTTCCTCTAATCATCCACTCACAAATACAGCTATGCTAAATTGATTCTCATGCTAACAACAGTTAAGCAGCAACAACAACAGGTATTACAGAACTAATGCAAGTATTGATTTTAGTACCAACGCCTCTTCTAAATAACTCTGCTGCATAAAATTGTTTGTTATACAGTTTTACCAAACTGACATGACATTTTAACAGTTTGCTGTGATCACGCTCTGGCCAGCATTAACAAAATATCAGGAATTTTCTATTATAATGTTCGACAATGACAGTTTGTGCTTTATAGTGATTCCTTGTGTCCATTATTTTTATTGCTCATTAAATAAAGTAAAGGCATAGCATTATTTAAAGGAATGTGTATTGCCAGCTGCATTTTATGATAGAGATTTAATCTAAAATCATCTTCTGATGAGAAATGACAGATGTTTTGGTCAAACCCTGTGAATAACGTTATGTACAATCTTGTGCAATAATACAAGATATTGCATGATGTCTTCACACATAAATATGTGTTGAGAATGACTCTCAGCTACGACCACACCAAATTCAGCTCAGTATCTAAAATTGACTGAGTTGTAGCCATTTTTGCATTCCCAAAGTTAAAGTTGGCTGTAATGGCCATCTTGAATTCGGATGAGTTAGATGTACATTCAGTGATTACTTCCTGAAAGGTTTATTAAAGTCAGTTCAGTAGTTCGTGAGTTATTTTGCTTACAAGCAAACAATTAATGCAAACGTTTTAAGCAAAAAATATTGCGCAATGTGTAGCGCTCTGACTGTGTGTTGGTGATGATGTTCAACTACTACCACACCAAGTTATATGTCAATACTTGCAGAACTGACTGAAGCATAGTCATTTTTCGTGTTTTCTAAAATTAGTTTAGGTGTGGCAGCTATCTTGTGTTGGGTTAGCTTCAAAACTTAATCAGCTATAGTGGTGCATGCATTAATTGCTTCCTAATAGTTTCATTAAAATCTGTTCAGTGGCTCATGAGATCATTTGTTAACAGACATATCTGATTTCAGATACTCAATAGCAAAAATTTAAAGACAAGATCTTGCACAATCTCCTAGCACTATTAACAAGTGTTGGGGATCAGTCTCAGCTACTACCTCACCAAATTTTATTTCAGTATCTGTGAAATTGACTGAATTATAGCCACATTTTAAGTTTCCTAAGGTCAGTTGACTGTGGCAGCCATCTTGAATCAATTTGACTTCAAAAAGGTAATGAGTTGTAGATGTACATCCAATGATTACTTCCTGCAGGTTTTATTAAAATTCATTCAGTGGTTCATGAGATATTTTGTTAACAGACAGACCCACAAACACACACGCAGACACTGGCATAACCATTATTGTCTGCCTTCGCCTTTCAGCAATGGGCCATAAACATGAGAAATGAGTTTCTCATTATTTAATTGAAATCGTAACAACAGCCTAATAAACATCAATATAAGTTCTAACAGCAAATCTATAAATGAAGATGTTTATGCCATTTGCTGGATCTCCTCAGGCACCTGAGTTTCTCCAGGGCTCCAGCAGAAGGCACAATCAAAGTCTGTGTATGTGTGTACCTTTGCCACCACATGTGATCTTTCTGCTTGTGTTCTTCCAGGTGTGCAGAGACCGCAGATGCCAAAATGCCTCTTTCGCCGAGCTGGAGACTTGCATCGCAAACTGTCACGGCCATGGGGTATGCACGTGCATGCACATGCGGTATCATGCAACAGACTTAACTCACTTAGCTTCCAGGCACAGCTTCCTAATCTTATTGTCACACTGTGTCCTTGGGCAAAGGTAGCATTTTGCAGCAATTCGCCAAGTCTGTTGTTAAAGGCTGGAAAATAGATGGCTGGAATACAACAGCAACTGAAGTGATGAACTATTCAGTAGAGCGGTACAAGCAGGCTGCAGGCAGATAAGGAGGAGGCATACATAGTTTATGAGTCGGTAACCAAGCTTTGGAGTGGAATGTTTTGGGGTGAAACGCTCATTATTTAACAGGAGATAAGAGTGATTTATCAAGAAATTTGAGTATTTGACCTCTAAAGATATTACCTAAAATGTATCCTATTAATAATCCACTTTGGGATCCTCAAAGTGAAATTCATCAAACAGTGCATGGGATACTAAACAACAGATACATTAGTTTCTGTTGTTGGAAATGGTCATGAATGTCAGTTTATAAGCTATCAAAGTTCTCAAATAAAGCACCTTTTGATAATGTCAATGTTTATTGGTAATTATCTTACAAAACTAGTAAGTATTTTTGGTTTCTATATTAAAAGTTATGGTTGTTTATTGAGTTTAGTAAAAAAAAAATCGCAACTTTTCATCGCAACTTTTAGGAAAATGCCCTGCGAAATCAAGCATTTTAGCCCGCAACAATCAATTTGTACAGAATTTGTTGCTGTACAAAGAGCAAAACTGTATGTACATTCAGTCTGTTTAAGGTCTGATCAGGTCATTTTGAGGTGGGATTTTGTGTAAGCAATTATTATCTCACCTGTTGTAAATAGCTCTTTAAATTCCCTCAGTTTGGAGAAATATAGCTTAAATTTAAGAAGACTGATTAGAAAACATCTAGTATGAACGCAGACGAAAGAAAAATGCTATTTCAGCATTTTCATTACCGTCAGTTTTGGGAGGCAGATTGTTCATCCTTCAGCTGGAGCCGTGTTTTGTGGAGTTTGCATGTTTTCCCTGTGGGTCAGTTGGTTTTCTCTGGTCCCTACCACAGTACAAAAACATGCATGTTAGGAGCAAATCGACCCTACATGAGAGTGGAAGGCTGAATGGATGTTCATCACAATGTGGCCCTGCCCTGTGACGGACTGGTGATCTGTCCACGTGTGTCTTTCTTCTCCCCCAATGACTGCTGGAGTTAGGCACCAGCTCCATCCAATCCTGAACAGAATCAACTCGGTACAGAAAATGGACGGATGTTCAAATGTTCCAAAGAGCTAAACCAGAAACATTGCTGTAATCATCTCACTTTTTGTGTTTTTGGAATTTTTAATGTCTTTAGAAGTGTTTTACTGGTAATTTAAAAGCCTAACCGCAGCTGTCATGACCTAGTTTGTGTTTTGCAGTACAGTGTTTTGACCCTGAGCATTTAAAGCAAATCTAGCCTCAGCTGAAATTTCACACCTCAGAAGTCTTTGAACACCCGAGTCCCTCTTTGCCTCATATACTGAACTGTCAGTGAATAAGTGGGTTTACCGCTGACCAAGCTAGATATTTGACTAGGATTTGAAATATTCTGAGAAAGAAGAAGAGGATCAGACATATTCTCTCCGTCTTTACTTTGTTTCTCTCAGTGCTTTGTTGTTTTATCTTCTTTTTGTTCCCTCCTCTTAGTGTGGCAGTAGATGCACAATGGAAACAATTTGAAGTTAGAAATATTTAAGTCGATTTTTAGGGTTTGTCCTTGTAAAAAGATGCATTTTTAATGCAGCATTATTATTTCATACTTTAGCATTTGAAGTGTGTTGGATTTTTGTGTCAAAGAGCAATAATGAGCAGGAGTACTGCATGCTTCGGAGTGCACTGCTGGTTTGCATCTTGCAAAAACTTTATTAAAACGTGCAAAACACGAGACTCATCTGGCTGAAAATTATTAAAAATATCTGTATATTATTAGGTCTTAAGAATCTAAAACAGGAAGGTGATAAG
The DNA here is from genome assembly GCF_001649575.2 of Kryptolebias marmoratus. Lineage (NCBI taxonomy): Eukaryota > Metazoa > Chordata > Actinopteri > Cyprinodontiformes > Rivulidae > Kryptolebias > Kryptolebias marmoratus. The sequence continues at coordinate 16,050,343 of NC_051436.1, forward strand.
AATCAGCAAACAACTGAGCGCCATCAGCATTTAGCTGTGTCGACAAAGTGCTGATGGAGTAAATGTTTACTTTAATTACTGATAGCATAAGTACATCTTGATGCAGTTGGAGCATGTCAGCATTCTTCCTCCTTATGTGGGTATAGCTAATTAGACGTCTGTCACAAGATGTGCCCACACTACCCCCTCACCACTGTTCTTAAAGATTATTCATTGTATGTTGTAAATTGGGTATTTTTAACACGGGTCCCTTCCTACAATAATATATATATATTAAACAGCAAAATCTGGCAAGTAATATATTTTAAAATTAAATGTTATCTTTTCGAAACAAAACCATGGTTGCTCTTTTCATTCACAAGTAATACAGCTTTTGAAGTGTGGATTTGTACGAACTAGTTCATCTTCACATCCTTAATGTAGTGACATCTAGAAGCAAAGTGAGAGATTACATTTAATTTTAAACAATGTACAAGGTTTGTAAAATGGTTTAAATGTTAAACATTAAGAAAAGTGCTATAAGAATGCAGGCCTTTTGAGCTGCAACTTTAGATGTACCTTTTATCAAAAGATATTTTCTCATTTGATTTAAAAAAAAAAAAAACTAAATCAAAAGGTTAAATGAGTTTTTACGAGCAGCCAATTCAAACATTTTATGTAACAAATTAGAGTTTTGTGCAAAAGCTATTTCTTAAACCTTTACAGAGCCGTCTGTTTGGCATTACACGGTTATTCCAGCAGAAATATTATGAAATTACTTCAGGAGATTGACCTCAGACTGGATTGGAATGTCTTGCTGCTGTTTGTGGTTGCAAAACAACCATATAATTCTATGTAATCAACTATGTAATGCAAAACTGACAGCAGTGTAAACATTAAAATTGTATTTGCGTGAACCACTATGAAACTTTGGTGCTTGAGCTTTTAGGATGGCATCAATCTCTTGGCTCAGCAGTCTTGTTAAAGTTTAATTCTCCAATCTGAGGTCATTCAAAGCTCTGTCTACAACAGGTGAGACATTATTCTTTCTCACTTTTACACAGAACCCAACTTCAAAAATGTTCCAAATAGCCTTTTATAGCAACAATCTTTGTCTCTTCGAAGGTCATGGAAAGTGTCTTTCAGGAGCATCCATTACTTTGTTGGTCTATAATATGTTATGTATTTTAAATAGATATTTTCCTCATATTTGTTCTGAATGTGATATCTGATAAAGCTGATGAATTCCGTTATCAAGAGTTGTCATCACATCTAGCCACGAGTTGAACTGCAACACTCCCAGCGTTGGTTCAATTTACACAGAGGTATTAAAGGGCTCACTCTCTGTTTAAACAGTGAAGAAAAGCCGCTGACTGTCTACATAATTATGAGTCATGATCTTATGTAATTTAGCTGGTGTAGTGTATAACTTTATTGTTCATTTTTATTCATCTTTCATTAAGGCCAGATCTGATTAACATACCGAGTGGCTCTGTGGAAAAACGTGGATGCAGCGTTGCTTTTAGTGCACACTGGGTCCAATGCACACTGTAGACGACTCATGGAAGCTTCATTATAAGTTGCCTTTAGTCAATAAAAACAATCAGTGCTTCTCTTTTGTGGCAATTCTTGTTCCAGATTTGGTATGTTTTAATCTATTTTAAAAATACAGATATCTTTAAACAACTCACCCCAACATGAACCTAAGAGCTGGAGTGGGATGGTTGGGAGCCACAATTTCATTTTCACTTCAGAACTAATTATGTTGCAAATTACTACATTAGACAGAGAAAACAAGAACATGCTGTTTTTAGTGTTATTGGTATTCACCTGTTTCTTTTATACAGATGGATTTCTAAAGGTCATTATTAACCCACTGACAACAAAAATCCCATTAAAACACACACATAATGTCTGTGGTAAACCTTGGCATTAATCCCTTGGGTTTGAGCTGTGACTATAATACCTAACCCTGACCCTAAGTCTGTCTCTTAAACATAATTGCACCATAACCCTGAAAACAAGTCTCAGAAATCCTTTAGTAACCATATCAACTGCAATTAGTTTCATATTGGTAAAGCAGATCCCAGTAATTTTACTCTCTAGCCTCCTTTGGGATTGTAAAACACTACAAACAAACCCACATGTACACAAAGGATTAAACAGAAGCCAAACAGCACATGACATTAACAGATGCCTTGTTGGTGAATGTCTGTAGGTGTGTAACAGCAACGGGAACTGTCACTGTAGTCGAGGCTGGGCTCCGCCTTTCTGTGAGAAGCCGGGACTTGGTGGCAGCGTGGACAGTGGACCTGTGCAGTATGACAGTGAGTATACTGTTTCTTTGGGGAAATTTACACTGGCAGATCGCCTGTCATTTTAACCTTTAAAGAAGGACTGATTTAGATTAAAGGCCTTTCATTCCTGATCACCCGCCACCTTTCATGTCAGAGTTTTAAACTAAAATCATCTTATGCTGAGAAGGGAGGGCGCTATGGCTGTTTTGTTCAGACTTTAAAATAACAATACGCACCACCTCTTGCATCATTGCGAGATGTGTTACCACTCAAAATATGTGTTAAGAATTACTCTCAGCTACTACCACACCAAACTGAGGATCAGTAACTGTAAAACTGACTCACTTATAGTCATTTGTGTGTTCACTGAAGATTAGCTATGGTGGCCATCTTGAATTGTGATGACTCCAAAAGTCAATCAGGTGTAGATGTAGATCCAATGATTATTTTCTGAAAATTTCATTAAAATGTCTTCAGTGGTTGATGAGATATTTTGCTGACAAACAGACTAAGTTGATTTTAATTGGTAATGACAAAGTCTTCCTTCAAGGAATGCTAGGCCCTGAAGTATAAAACCCCAAAATTGAAAATGGATGTATTTTCTGTTTTCCTACGACTATCACTTTTATCTCGCTTAAGTTTCCTCTAGTTAAAACTTAAAAGCAAACCTAACTATTTTGTTAATGTTTTTTAAAAAAGAACTCAAATTAGCATAGAATAATTTCCAGCATACATGAGACAATCACTCTGTACAATGAGACTAATGCAGATGGGAATGTCCTGAATCAAACAGCAGTACAGAAGCTCTTCACATGCACAAGCTGGAGTACTAAATTGGTAAACAGGAATTCACAGCTGTTTCCATCTCCAATGAAACAGTCAGGTGTTATTCATTGCTGTTTCAGGTTTCCTAAAATGCCACCTTTTCACTGACCAGAGAAAAGCTTTAGCCTTTCTAGTTTAAACCTCATCTTTTCCTTCTGCTGACACCTCTTATATCATCCCTGCCTCACTGTTACTCTGCTTTAAACTGCGGTGTGCCCGAGCAGGTGAAAGTCCTACCAAATTAAATCCATCACAGGCACACTCTGGAGAGGACTTACAGTTACACATCAGATGTTTTTAGATGGACCACTTTCTCACTGTGGTTGGAAGTGGAAAACGAAGCAGAGCTGATGTGTTGTAAAAACGTCCGAGTGTGCCATTTAGGAAACACCAGCAACAAGAAGTTCAAACTGGGCGCTGCTAAATGTGTTAGTGGTACATTTTAAAAACCATTTTATGAAGAAAGTCTTTAAAGTCCAGCTTTAGTAGTTATTAATGTCTTAAAAACTCATGTTTCTCAAAATTATACGAAGAAAATTGAAAAAACAGACTTGGGGCGTGACTCTGCACCTTCTTCTCGCTTTAGTTAAAGGGGATCCTGAGAATATGCTAATCTAATGCCGCCCACATTACTGTCAGCCAGCAGATGACACCAGCCTGCCCTGTCTCTGCTTGTCCTTGCTGTATTTTTTATTTTTTTTAACACAAAGATATTTTAGTCATACATGTTTGAACAGAAAGTGATTCTCAAGAATTACTTCATTATACAAATTTGCATGTGAGGGGAAGGAGCAGATTGTTAATGTATTCCCAGTTTATCACTTTTAACTGTGTATGAGTCACCAAGGCCGAGCTGCTGAGTGGGTACCCACCCTGAAGAGCTGACTTGATTCGCTCTTTGACTGAAGGTTTTACTACAAAGTGAGATTACAGCTTAGTTGAGCTGAAAGTCAGAGTTGTCAGTAGAAGGCTCTTTTATACCCCAGCTGCATCACCATGGTAACAGATTGACCTCATCACCCGAGTTCAGTTTAACTTAAATGGATAGTCCAGTCAACTTTGAAGTGATGTTCTTTCTAATACTTATCAATAAATAGTACCTTATTAGTTGTAATATCAGTCATGGAGCAGAGAGTTTGGACAAAAAGGCAAAAGTCTTCATCCAGGCCAATAACTATCCAAATGAATGCCTGGGTTTTATTGTTTTTCAGCCTTATGAACAACTCTTTCTGAAAAACTTTTTGACAGAACATCAATTCAAACTTGACTAGACTACACATTTATAATGTCCGTTTTGAATCAACTTCAGAATGTTAAGTAACACAAATGAAATATTTCTGTCCTGTTACTGTCATATCTTTATTGTCACAGTCATAGCTTTCATAGTATCTTCACTGTCTTATCTCCATCATTGTATCTTAACCATAGCACCTTGACTGCCATATCTCGACTTTTATATCTTTACCATCAAACCATCGTCGTATCTTCACAGTTGTCTCTTCATTGTCGTATCTTTACTGTAATTTCTAAGAGGAAGATTGGCTTTTATCAAGCTAAGTCATGTTAAACTCGCTTTGTAGTACACCCCTCTGGTGGCTGTGACAAGACCAGGAAGATAACATAACAAAATAACCAAAACCACAAAAATAATTCCAAACTACAAAGCAAACAACCAAATCTAAACCAAACCCAAACTGTGACATTGGCAGAAGACGTCTTTGCTTGGTCTTGGTTCTCCTGTCCTCTTCACTTAGCTTGTGCCAACAACTATGGCAAACTTGCTAATTTCTAGTTTCATTGTTTCCTCCCAGTGTATGTAAGTTTACTGTCCAGCCCCAGCCTGCTAGAGGTTAAACTTGGTCCCTTCTTTTGTATGTAAAACAAGCAAACCTACTGTTAAAAGTGTTTGTGGTGTTTTTCAAATTTAAAGCTGAAATCAGCCATTAAACTAATAACATATGTTTGTACATGCCACGTAAGATACTAAAAACATTTTATGTCCACAAAACTTTGCTTTTCTCTGTAGAGAAACTTCAATTATTTTCAAGGTCTTTTAAGGTAAACTACAAAATAATAAGTAGCTCTTTGCTTCAGTTCACTGAATTCATCATTTGGTTCAACTCTCATCAAATTTGTTCCAAAAAATGTAACTGACGGGCATAAACAATTCAGGTACCAGAATTGTAAAATAAATAGTGGTCCTAAAAATCATGAGGAAAAAAAAACAAAGAAATAAACACGTTATTCACAGAGATTTTCAAAAAGAATTCAAACATGCTGAGGGTGACAGAGGTAGCAAAATAATTCTGATTCAAAAGTATAAAACTGTTTAAAATAAGGCTTCTACTTTCTGACTCGTGTATGATGTGTCTTAAAATGACTCTGTGTGTGTGTTTGTGTGTGTGTGTGTGTGTGTGTGTTTGTGTGCGTCCACAGGTCAAGTGGGTTTGGTGGTGGGGCTGATGTTTGCCTTCCTGGTGGTCCTTCCTGCAGTGTTGCTGCTCTTCTACTGCTACAGAGTCAAAAGCTCCTACTACCATAAGTGGCTTTCACACAGAGAGAAGAACAAAAGCAACAAGTACTGTCCCCTCTCCTGTCCTGTCCACTTCTGTCTCTGTCTCTGTCTCTGTCCTTTTCGACCACACTGCACATTCCTAGGATACTTTACACTCAAAACAAAGATAAAAGCCTGTTTTATATTTTGTTTTTTTCAGCTTGTTTTCATAATTTAAAAAAACACAATCGTTGCCAGTGCATTACACACCCACACTGGGTATTCAATCCTTGTATAATTATAAGAGTTCTGAGTCCAAAGAAAATTGTTTATTGAAAGAGAAATGATAGCATTTTTAAAGCTAGTGCCTGAATGTCTTTTACCTCTTACTGCCTTAATTTATGTACAATTATAGTAAATATAAATACATATATATATTTTTGTTTTGGCTGTGAAGCAGATGCAGAGTTAGGCTATATTCACACTGCAGGCAAAGCAACCCGATTCCGATTTTTTGGCCCCTTCGCCTCACATTTCGGATTTTTTCATGGCAGTGTAAATGTGATAAATCTGATTTTTTTTTCATACATAGACGATGTTTTTCAAAGCGACCACAGTGTGAACATTTATGTCACATTTCGTCCGACTTCTATGTTGGATGACAGGATGGAGGTCCCTCACATTAAAGTCCCTCCACTCTTAAGCTCGGACTCTCCGTCCACACATGCCTCTGCTCAGATGCAGCTGCCACAGCGCCTAAAAAGGTCCCAGTTAACATTTGTGCTCTTTTTCTTCTCTGTCTTCTTTTATTTTTTACCATTTGGATGTACAGTAGGCTCCGATGGAACAGCAGCTTCAGAACTGATACACACACGATAACGCTCACAGCGTCCATATTTACTTTCATAAACTCAGCGTGGGGAGTGTGAGGTCATACCTTCTTCTGTTCATGTGAATCATGTTGGGAAATGGAGACTGTTCACACTGGAGTTCTGATGGAGATCGCATTGAAAATGTAATGTGAACGACCACACAAAAAAAATTGGATTTGAGCAAAAAATTGGAATTAATATTTAAGACCTGCAGTGTCAATGTAGTCTTAGTTTGAATGCAGCACATACAATAAATCCAGATTAAGGTGTGATGCAAATAAGCTATACAGGGCACATTTGAGCCTGATAGTAATCACACAGATTTTCCAGTCTCAAATATATATTTATGTAAAATACTTTAATGATGCTGCTATTGCTGAAATAGGGCTTTAAAACTGATTGAACATATGTTTCTATACAATTATGGGTGTTTCTTCATCGCAGTATTTCAAACACAGTCTAATATTGTGAAATCATTTTGCTGCACAGTCCGGAAGGCATCCAATCTGATCCGTGGTATGTGTAGGATATGCATCAAAAGGCAATAAGGGAAGCAGTTTCAGGCGAATAGCCTATACGTGTAAATTTTATATGGCTTTAATAAGGAGCTGAAACTAGCTGAAATGGTGATTTTAACCACCTAAAGCTGTTGGACACCGTCAGAAAGGCAAATACATTCTCTTACATATTACAAAGAAGTAATGAAACCAGCCTTACATACTTCAATGATGTGCACAGGTGAACACCAGACTGTTGTCCTGTCTACACTTCATCAGATAATTTTAAAAATGGAGATTTTCCACTATGTTGAGAAAAAAAATTGATTTTTAAAAACCCTTTCCTAAGTAGAACTGTTCACACTGTTGATGGTGGATCCATGTGGACAGCAGGTACTAAGCTTTTTAGAAACTAAGATGTAGCAGCCTACGTCGAACATGTTCATTATCACAATCATTCATCCTGTATTTAGTGGTTGCTACTTCACACAAAGTGCTTGCTTTTTTCTACATTGTGGTTGCTGTGTCATACCAATAGAGAACAAAATGATTACCATTTTACATCCCTGCACTTCTTGTATGCATGTATCCCTAACTAACCCCTTCATGCACTAATAGGCACCAGCTCCTCACGACCCTTTGCAGGGTCAAGCAGGTATAGAACATGGATGGTGATGTGGATTCTTATGCATCACTACATTGTGTTTATTTGTGATGGAAACTTCTCTAAGTCCTGCACTGACACGGTCATGAAGCGTAAAATACATGCACTGGGCAAAAACTCTCAGTGGGGCAGGTGTATTGAAGTGGATGAAACACAGAAGAAACATATCTTAGCCTACTTGTGTTTTTAGGCAAACATATTATTTTGTCATAATAATATAGGAGCCCAATGCCTAATTTGAATAGAACAGCAGTTCAAATTATTTCTGTCTTAAGGTTTGGTCTTTGGAAGCATTTAGGGCTGTAGCCCAGAATCTCCAGGCCTAACCATGCCAGTAATAATACTAATAATAATTATGAAGAAAAAAAAGACAACTGGTCTAATTTTGCATATCTTCTTTTCTAAAGTGTATTCCAATAAATTAAACCATCAAAGTTTAGTTGGTTACCAAGGTGGTTAGAAGAATGGCTGAGGACACGGCTTCTTTGTGTACCCTACAACTATGGGTACAAAGTGAACAAAGCTGCAAAATTACAATTTAATGAAGGGATGAATTAACCTGAGCCAAATACCTATACTACAGTATTAAAAAAAAAACTTTTTTTATAGTCTTCATAAAAACAGAGTAAAAATATAAAAACTCTTTTCTATTGATGTGGTGAGAAGAAACCTGAGCTGGGCTCATAGAGACGGATACAGAGAGTCTCCTGTAGTTTTGTTGATCTTTTATCTCTGGTATAAAATGCAGAATCCCTGAACACTTAGCAAAGAGTAAATATAAAGACAGTAGTCTGATTGTTGTTCTGAGCTGTGGGTTTGGAAGTTGTAGAGTCAGGAAGAAAACTTGGAACTTTAAATAACACAAGCGACAGTAGCTCATTGAATGATATTAAAACTCTTAGTCTAAAATGCTGTGTTCTATTGAAGTCAGAATTTAAATCTAGAAATGATGTCAAACTAAACTTTTACTTTCCAATGTTCCATTATCAGGTCAGGAACCATTAAGATGTTCTAATTGTACTCAGCGACCAGGCTAACTACCATTAGCAGTACAAAACCAATGGATTTCTTCCACATTTGTGCATTTAAACACTGTAACAAAAAGTTTATTTCTCCAGCTATCACCATGAGTCAACTGTATCAGATTTTGAAGCCGAGGCTGGTCAGGAATCTCTGACTTTCTGAGCTGGAGTTTCGACTTCTGGGGTTTGGGGGGGGGACTTTTCTAACATCAAACTCAAAAATTATGACTTCTGAGGACAAAGTAAATGCATCAATAGCTTCTACCTTCAACAGTTACGTTTATAATGTGTCTTTTCCTTGTTTATTCTTCTGTCTGTGTCAGTTTAGTTCTGAGTCTTATTCAGTGAGTGGTGGACTAATGTTTGTCCTTCTGCGTTGATCAACCACCAGACGCTCCGCCACATTCTGAACCATCTGTCGGGGTTTCACAATGCATGCTGGGAGGCCTGTTGGAGGAGAGCTGCTGTAGTTGAGTCAAGAGGCTGTACCAAGTGTTACTGTAGGTGGCATGCTGAGTCAGATATAAACTTATGTTGTAAATTTCAAAGGAACGTGACTGAGCGATAGATGCAGGAGGAACAAACACCACCTCCCAGGTTATTGTGGCTGTGCCACGGACAGATTTTAAGATTTCCCCAGAAAAGAAAGAATAGACAAGGATTCTTTTACATTTTTTATCCTTTTTATAACTAAAGTAACACTGTTTCCAGTTTTATATCTATATACATAAAAACGTTTTGTTCTCCCTACTACAAATCACATCATTTGTGGACATTATAATAATACTAGTAATAGTTCTCCAGTTTCCTTTAACTGATCAAAAAACATGCATGTTAGGTTAATTTGTACCTTTATATTGGCTGTAGGTGAGAGAGTGAATGGTTGTTTGTCTCGTTCGTCTCTATGTGTCCCTGTGATGGACTGGAGACGTGTCCAGGGTGTCCCCCGCCATTCACACAGTGACTGCTGGAGATGGACACCAGCTCCCCGCAACACAGAAAGGAGAAGCAGATAAAAGAAAATGGATGGATGGATGGATAGTTTAACCCAATTCTGAAAAAGTTAAATACAAATAAAAACACTCAATAATAAAAATAAAAACAAATTGCAATGATTTGCAAATTTCACAAACTCATATTTTGTTCACAATGGAACATAATCGACCTATTAAATGTTAAAACCAAATCTCCTTTAAAATTGACAGAGTCAAAGTGGAAAACTGTTCTGTGGTCCGGCAAATCTAAATTTGAATTTCTTTTTGGAAACGATGAATTCCATGTCCTTTGTACTAAAAAGGAGACAGACCATTCAGGCTGTTATCAGCACACAGTTCAAAAGCCTGCCTCTCTGATGGTATGGGGGTGCATTAGTGCCTATGGCCTATCAGAGTACATGGCCATGTTTAGTGTTGCAGCTAATCTTCGAAAGAGCAAAATAAAACCCATGAACTTGTAAAGCCTTGAGTTTCATTTGAGAGCATCACCAACATCCTTCACCCATAGAGCCGGGCTCATCAGAACCTCAAATCAGTAAGCAAGGGTCTCCAAAAAAAATTCATGTCTTCAAGAGTGATTTACAGAACCCAAATGTATCTGGAGGGAATCTAGTCACACTGCAGCTTTTAAAAGACCCTGACCTTCTAAATGAAGACATAGAAGAAGAATGAATATTGATTATGTTGGAGCTCAACAGGGCTTTAAACTAACTGCTGTCAGTGGGTTCTAGTGGTGTGAAAATAACATGTCTAAATGGAATTTTAATTTGCTTATAAGTAGTAATTATATTAAAATGTACTTAACCCTCTCAGGCTCAAATTAAGTTTTAGTAACAGGAAAAATCAGATATGTTGTTGCAACGCCTGCCTTGAGAGGGTTAAGATAACTGAAGTTAAGTAGTTATATATATATATATATATATATATATATATATATATATATATATAAAAAAAAAAATTCCCTTCTCACCCTCCGCGGGTGGTCTTTGTTTCATCCTCTGAGCTCGGGTCCTCTACCAGAGGCCTGGGAGCTTG
>NC_051436.1:16063551-16075896 GCF_001649575.2 Kryptolebias marmoratus
ATTTTAGCCTCTAACCGTCTCTTCCATGGTGGGTATCGAATTTCATGGTTGCTCTTATAGCCAAGCATCTCCAGGATCACTGATGCTGAGTTGTACATCAGCTCATTGGTTTCCGTTATGGTGGTGGTGGGAATTGTTCTCAGTGCTGCATTCGCATCTTCCATGAGACTTTCGGATGGTACTTCATTCAGTCGTTGTAATTGGCATCGGGGTTGTCTACTGCCCATCCGGGCTATATATATATATATATATTAAAAAAAAATATATATATATATATATATATATATATATATATATATATATATATATAGTTTGTGCATAGTTTGTATTCACCCCCCAAAACAAAATACTTTGCGTTGCCACCTTTTACGTCAAGTCTCTTCAGGTCCATCCTGATGGTCTTGGTCCATCTAACCTGAACTTTTTGTCCGTTCTTCATGACCAAACTCCTGCAGCTCCTTCAGGTTGGATGGTGTTGCTTTCGTCCAACATTCATTAAATCAAGCCTGAGAATCTCAGTTGGACTGAGGTCTGGGCTTTCACTGGACCATTCCAGGACCTTTAATTAGTTCTTCAGCAGTAACTTTAGGGTCATTGTCCTGCTGGAAGGTGGACCTCAGTCCCAGTATTAGATCTCTGAAAGACTCCAGCAAGTTGGTGTAATTGCCTGCTTGTGTGTGTGTGTGTGGGTGTTGGTGTGTGCGTCTGGTTTTTGTTATCTCAAAGGATCTTTTGTAGTGTATTCACCTACTTGGTCAGAACTGGTAGTACTGGGACCAAAGCCTGATCCTAATATGGTGGAATGTCATTTTTTGGGTTAGGATGTAGCTTTAGGACTAAACTGTGAATTGAGTTTAGGTTAGGATTAGGGTTAGCGTTAGGCATGTACTGGTAATTGTTAGGTTTAGAGTAAGGGTCTTGGTTAGGCTACAGATCTTAATGGAAGTCAAAACAGTGTTTTAATAAGAATAGAAATACAAACTTGTGTGTTTGCTTGGTTGTTACTAAAATAGCTCATAAACCACGTGATGGATTTTAATGAAACTCTCTGAAAATGATCAGTTTAAGTAGCTGTAGGTAGATAATACTTTACATTCTTTGTCTTTATTGCTTTGGTTCTGCATTACTTTTTGGATTAAGTCAAGGTTGTTTTCAGCAGCTCAGTAAAAAAAAAAGCCTGCTGAGCACCACACAGCAGGCAGTCACAGTTAAGGTGCCTCCTGACTAAAAGCACTAACAATTTTAACACCCGAGGACATTTTTTAAGTAGTAAATTTATTTTTTTTTGTCTTTCAGTTTTCTGTAAGGGCTATGGTTCAGGGTAGATTAGGCGAAATAACTTTGAAGTGTGAAACATCTCTTCTCACTGGAATGCTGTGAAGCAGTGCTGGTCATAAACCTTAACCGACACTTTATTACTTTCACCTACAAAACTCTTTACAGTCACGCATTTCTGCTGTGGTTTGAGTTGTTTTGTTTGTGCCTTAGAGCCAGCAGTCGAGACAATAAGAAGTTAATGTTTTATTGGTTTGATTTCACAGCTTTTTGTCAACACTTGTGCTTATTCATCGTGTTTCCTCAGCTGTTCGAAGCTCAAACTAGGTATCAAGGAAGTTTGTGCTCAACTTCAAATGTTAGTTTTGATGTAGAGCTGCATCTCTTGGTACAAGCAAACTCAGAGAACTATCTGACAGGTTTCTGAAATGAGAATAAAATGTATCTTTTTATGGATGAATTGGAATATGTTATGAGTAGATCTGTGGCACAGTTTACCTCTTCATATACAGACCGCCGAGACCGTTGAGACTTAAATCTCTGCTTAAGACCAATCTCTTTTCCTTGGCTTTTTCATCAGTTGTTTGTGTTTTACTATAGAAATAAAATTGACTTTGATATTGACAGCTGAAACTGACATTGTGACGGTGGGCTCATAGCATCTCTAAAACTTCAGCTCTTGTTGTCCAGAGAAAGAAAAAAGGATGCATTTCTTCTCCATGAGACATGCCTGGAAATCTTCCAGAGGGAGGCATCCAGGAGGCATCCTAACCCCCTCAGCTGACTCCTTTTGATGGGGAGGAGCAGCAACTCCACTATAAGTTCCCCTTAGATGACAGAGCTCTTTACCCTATGAAGGAAGCTCGTTTTAGCTGTTTGTATCTAGGATCTTATTCACTTGGTCATGATTCATACTTCATTATCATAGATAAAGTTAGATAAACCCTTTGCCTTTTTGGCTCAGGTCTTTCTTCTCCACAGCAAACCAGAACAGCGTATTTATTGGTGCAATCTGCTTATCCGTCCTCTGCTCCATCCTGCTATAATCTGTGAACAAGATTCCCGAACTCCTCCAGGATGGATGAACGTTCAGGCAGAGACTTGCCTCTGACCTAGAGGGAGACTCAAATGGTTAAATTACTTCCAGGTCATCAAATTCTGCAAAAACCCTGTTAATGACCCATTTATAGATCCGGTTAAACAAGGAAATTTCTAAAACATACCAGATAGTGGCCCCCGAGGACCACAGTTTGACACTCTATGAAGGATGATGTTTTGATGTCCTTCACCTCCGAGATTGAGCAGATTCTGTGCTTCAACGGGTCAGGGCTGTTTCAGGGGCAATACAGGAATCGGTGGTCATAATGTTGTGATTGATGATTTTCCTGACACATTCACTTTCCTTTTGCTTCCCTCTGCCTCTCAGTTTAGCTAACCACACCCTTACTTTAGCTTTCTACTGAGCCCCTCATCTCATTCTACAACGTTTATTTTCCAAAAGGCTGAACTGTTGCTGTTCCTACTCCCCGGTGCTTTGACATTGCTGCGTTGCACAAACACTCCACCCAATGATACTATTAAAATGCATTGCACGCTTTGCCTTAATGAGAAGAACAGTCATATTCTCACTCACATTTTGCAGTTACAACACTCAGTGTTCATTAGTGGATAAAGATATATAAAGTTGTCTGATGCTATAGTGGAGAAAAAGCTTTATTTTATGTGGCACCAGTTCACTCAGGTCAGCCAGGCTGTCCAAGTCGCTGGACTGAAACATTCGGTTTATCCCTCACCTGCTTGTTTCGTCTCATATGATTCTAAAGGGAAACTGTGTTGACTCCTCTTCTCTCATGTTCTACATGTGGCCTTGAAGTTCAGCACAATGTCAGTGCCAGAAAAATTACGAATTTGATTTCAGACATCAGCCTCCGATTTATTTTCTGTCTGTCCTCATTTTCCCATTTAGGATGAAGGCCTCAGTGGAGAAAGAGAAAAACGGCCACCTGAATCCTGCCTTTCACCTGAAGGTGGTCGGACCACTCAACAAAGCCAGTGGCCACAAGGGGGTGAGTGCACAGACGGGAGAAAATTGAAAGAAAGGGTGGAAGAGGGGGGTACCTGTTCTCTCTCTTTGAATTAATGAATAATAGATTGTGCGTGGCATTGACCTTCATATTAAATGACTTTATTTTACAGCAGCTTGTTATATTATGTGACCACTTAGAGATGGCCTCCTCCCAGCAGTCCTCTCCATTACTTCAGGCTTTTATTCCTTGTTATTTAGTTTATTGGAAGGCTCACTAATAATGTGTGGGAAACAAATGGTCCAGGAAAACTGGGGAAAAAAATGATTGAGAAAATGAAAATACAGGAGAAAGGGAAAATTATTAGGAGCAAAATCAAACCAAATGTAATACAGTTACAGGTTGTCACTGCTGCCGAAGGTGCAAAGTCAGTACAAAGTCAAGAGCCTGAATACTTATGGAAATCTGAGATATGAGAATTTTCTTTTTAATAAACTAGCAGCAATCATTTTGAATTCAGATTTCACTTTGTGAATTCTTTCTAACCTTACTGTAAGTTTGTTATTTGCTTTTTTGTCTGCTTCCAGCTTCCCCACACCAGCAAAGAGGTCCTGCCGCTCAGACCGGGCCCCGTGCCAAATGGCACCCAACCAGTCAACATAGTGCGACCTCTGAGACCTGCGCCGTCTCCCCAGGGTGGTTCCCGGGACGCCAAGGTGGTACGGCCACCTCTACCATCTGGAAAGCCCCCGACAGCCCCACACAAGTCCCCCACAACCCCAGAAAGACTCAGTCCACCGAAGAAACCACTGCCCCTTAATCCAACGCGCCCTCCCTTGGTAAGGCTTTATTTTTTTTAACTATACACTGAAGTGTGAGTCAGTTCTGTTTCTGGCTGAAAGTTGTCTCACATCAAATAAACACAGTATACTGCTGGAATGTTGGCTGAGTTCTACACAAAAGCACACAAAGAAAATAAAAGCAAAACCTTCGTTTTACTTTCAGTTGTTGTTTGAAACTGAGAGTTAGGGAATAAATTGCTCTGCTGGTTTATATAACCGCTGAGAAAGAGCAAATCACAGACACAACACAGTTAATTAAATTAGGTTCTCAGAATTACTATTACTATTATCCTCCCTCACCAAAAGGCAAAGGTGGTTTGTAATGTTTTTGTCTATGTAAGCATGTGTTTATGTGTCTGTTACCAAAATATCTCAATAACCACTGGATGAATTTTATTGAAACTTGCTAGAAGTAATCATCTGATCATGAACTCAATCCGATTCAAGATGACCAAAGATGGTTATGATGCAATCTGAGCTAAAATCTGATGTGGTAGTAGTTGAGAATCATTCACAACACATGCTTTGAGACTGACATTACATGAGATAACATTATGTTATTTTCAAGGTTTGACCAAAGTAGCCACAACTTTGTGATTTCTCTTCAAAAGATGATCTTTGTCTAAAACTCTGGCATGAAAGGCCGCTGACGATATGCTATCCTTCATGGAATGGTAATTTTCTACTTTGTATTTCTAAATAACTGCATGTCAAACTATGTAATGAGACGAAAAGTGCTCAAGAGACCTCGATGAACTGCTGTAGCTGACCAATGGGTTTACAATAGTTGTTTTTTTATTTTGTAGAAGCTAAATATAAACTCTTGTAAACAGCCAAAGAGAAAACTAAACAAAGTGGGCTAAGGAGAAGAAAGAGGTCATGTTTGTGCTGACTGGATGAAAGTGATACAAGGACATGATATTGGAACTTTAGTTTGGTCCAGGTCCAATAAAACATAGAAAGATGAGTGTTTTGTTGATATTTTGGGTGATGGAGGTCAGACAAAGGAGCAGGAGAGATGGCAGTCACCTCTGCAAAGACATTTTAAAAAAATTTCTGATTTAAAGGAATTTTTAATTTGATTATAAGTAATGAACCAACATAAAACACTCCGAATGGATAAATAATTTAATTAATTTCATTTAAAAAACAAAATAATAGAAATCTGTGGTGCTTGCATAGGCATTCAACCCCCAAAGTCAGCATCAAGTCTCTTCAGGTCCGTCTCCATGGTCTCGGTCCATCTAACCTGGACTTTATGTCCGTTCTTCATGACCAAACTGCTGCAGCTCCTTCAGGTTGGATGGTGCTGTTTGAGTCCAACAATCATTAAATCAAACCAAAGATATATTACATTAGGTCTGGGTTTTGACTAGACCATTCCAGGATATTTACCTAGTTCTCCTTAAACCAGTGAAGCGGTGTGTTTAGGGTCGTTGTCCCGTTAGAAGATGAACCTTCATGTCTGTATTAAATCTCTGGGAGACTGAAACAGATTCACTCAGGAATGTCTCTGTATTTTACATCATACATCTTTCATTTAAGTCTGACCAGTTTCCCAGATCCTGCTGATGAAAAACATCCCCACAGCATGACATGAATGCTGAATGACTTCTGAGATTTGTTGAAGAAACTGAAACTGAGTTGTTAAAGCTAAAAATAGCAGAACACCAGCTAAAGGCTAAAAGAAGCTAAACTAACTGAAAGCAAAAAGCAAGTAAAAGCTAAAAGTAGCAAAACATCATAAGAAGACAAAAATAGAGCAAGTATAATGAAGCAAAGGGAACAATGTTTCTGAATGTGTTTCCTGCGAGAAAATTTATTGTAAATAAAATTAAATATTTTGAAAAGCTAAAAAGCTACAAAAACCCAGAGTCACAGCACCCCTCTCCTGAACGAGCTGAACGCTTTGACAAGTGGGATGGCTAAAATAGCACAAAGTTTTGTAGAAGTTAGTAAAAAATGTATGAAAAATAGGAAAATAGTGTGAAACTGCACACACCACAGGGCCATTTCAAAACTGTCTTTTGCACAATAACTGTGTAACATCTGTGCAGAGCGAACCCAGAATGCAGACTCATGTCAAGTTAAAACAAAAACTGATTTATTAAAAACAAAAAAAGGAAAACAAAAAGCTGACGTGCAAACAAAACCAAAACCTACTAATGAAACACGAGGAGGAAGACACAAGGAGCAGGACTTGACCATGACATGAACAGACGTAACAGATAAGCAAATACACAAGGATGAACACCAAGCTGAGACAAACCGAATACAATCAACAAACGAGTAATGGAAGCTAAAGAACAGATTATAAAAGCAGAGGCTGATGAGGAAGTGGACACAGGTGACTGATCAGTAACTTGGGACAGGTGAAGAGGGGCGTGGCAGGCTGACTGGAGAACTACTGAGCTGAAGGCAGGTGAATAGTGGCACAGGAAACACGAGAAAAACTAATCACACATAACAGCAAGACAGAATCACAAAGGCGACAAGAACACACAGAACACAAGAGTGACAAGATGAAATCAAATACAAAAAATAAAACTCTAAAAACTCAAATTGTGTGTTCAATCAGGGAGAGCCGTCAGAAGGCTTGAGGTAAAACCTGCTTTTACTCCGTTACCTCATCAACAGAACAGTTTGACCTCAGCTGCAGCTGTGTTCAGTTGTTTCTAAATGCATTTCACTCACTTTGCAAACTTCCCTCATCCTGTGAGAATAGTGTAGGTGTCTTTGAATCAGTGTTCTCAGATGAATTGCAGAGATTGTCTGTGAACCCTGAAGGAATAATGTATAAAACGTCTGTTTCTATCTTAATGCTTTCTTATTGATTTGTCCTGCACAAAGCCGCTCTCATCAGCGTGCCTCTGAAATGTGAAACACCTTCAAATGAGATCAAGCTTTCTTTAACTTTATATTTCTTTTCACTTGTTTGAGAGCAATAGCCTATCATTTATGAATGAACTTTGGGTTGTGATGTGAGATGGGAGCGGCACATTAGTGGTTAATTTCCATCGAAACCTTTTGAGGAGACGTTTCTGTTGAAGGACAGAAGTGAAGGATTCAGACTCTGTTAGAACCCGGACTGGAACCCTCTGACTATAATTGGCGCCATGCTGCTAACCTACTTTGTTTTATAATTTAAAATTTGGATTTACAGTTATCTGTTTTTCATTGTGTAGGCAAAAGGGCAAATGGTGTCGTCATGTGTGTGTTTGTCTGCCATGTTAGCAAAATATCTGATGACCACTGGACAGATTTGAAAGAAACTGTCAGAAAGTAATCATTAGGTGTACATCTACAACTGAATAACTTTTTGGAGTCAACCTCATTCAAGATGGCTGCCACAGCTAAGCAACCTTGACTACAACTCAGTCGGTTTTACAATTAGTGAGCTAAAACTTGGTGTGGTAGTAGCTGAGACTGATTCCCAACAAATACTCTGAGCACCAACTAATTGCACAATATCTGTTGGCAAAATCTCTTTGGAACCATCAATATGATACTCATGTCAACAGATGAGTTTTTCTATGGCCGATATTGATGATGATCTTTTTGAAATCAACAAAGCAGATATACATCACAGATTTATTTATTTATTTTTGGCTCATATGGTTTTGTTATTTGACTAATTATATCAACAATTGTTTAACTTAAACAAACATATGTTTACTAGCTCTTAGAAGAATGTGTACACTTAAAAATAATCAGTAAAACAGCATTCTCACTTTAAAAATATGTGGACTTCAGTAAGCTGCTGCATCTTTGTTTTACTACCTGGTAATTAATGTAGA
Source organism: Kryptolebias marmoratus (assembly GCF_001649575.2). Lineage (NCBI taxonomy): Eukaryota > Metazoa > Chordata > Actinopteri > Cyprinodontiformes > Rivulidae > Kryptolebias > Kryptolebias marmoratus. Next base: position 16,071,490 of record NC_051436.1, read on the forward strand.
TTTAGTGGTCATAGCTGAGAGTCTTTCACAACACATACTCTGAGTGCTACACGATGCACAACATCTTTGCTTTAATTGTTAGAGTCAACAGTGTTCGTCTGTTAGCAAACTATCTCAGGAACCACTGAACGGATGTTAATGAAACTCTCAGAAAGTCATCATTTCAATTTAAGCAGTTTTTTAAAAATGCCCACAAATGCAAATACATATTTCTTGTTATTTTGATCTGTTGACCTGGTTTATTTGTCCTGCTGTTCTGTCAGAAAGCTAATTATCACGTTCTTCTGCCTTCAAGCTGGTCTCTGAGCAGCAGTCCAGAGGGTCCCCCTTCCCTCCGCAGAGGCCTCTCCCCCTCAGTCCAGCCAGAACAACCTCTGCCACAGCGAGCCCGGCCCGGACCCCCGGTTCCAAACGCTCTGCGGGCCTGCTGGTCATGATGACCCCAGCAGTGGGACCAAAACCTGTGGGCAAAGTCTCAGCCGTCCCCCCTCTCAGAGTCCTCAGGTGGGCGAACACAGCACCAACACAAACAAACACTTGAGTCATGGCACGATTTCGTGCTCCAATGGAACCTTCCTGTCTCTAATATCAGTCAGTATCAGATTCATGCTCACTCACATCGCACTAAAAGCTGTCTGTGTTAAGAAGCATTAACAGGCTAATATTACCAAACTGACAGGATCTGGGTGTTTTTGAGTTGTTTTCCTCTGTGTTTAAACTTCTTGTTTGATTTTTTTCATGTTATCCCTGTGTTTCATGTTAATATATATTATTGTATAGTTTTGTTCCTCATCATCCCCCAGCCGTACATACATACATACATCCCTCCCTCCATCCATCCATCCATCCCTCCATCCATCCATCCATCCATCCATCCCTCCATCCATCCATCCATCCCTCCATCCATCCATCCATCCATCCCTCCATCCATCCATCCATCCATCCATCCATCCATCCATCCATCCATCCATCCATCCATCCATCCATTTTCTTTACCTACTTTTTCTGTTCATGGTTACGTGAAAGCTGGTGCCTACCTCCAGCAGTCATTGTGTAAGAGGCAGAGGAACAGGAGGAGTTTAAAAACATAATTCTACACAGGAGCCTTTTTGACTCATTTGTCAGATTTGACAACATGCTACACTCACTATCCCATCTCCATTGTGACATTGCTTCCTGACCATGACACAGAGTGATGAAGGATTTGTCCTCCAGGAGTATTTATTTATTTTTTATTGCTTTTTCGATTGAACAGCCATAGTTTTCTGTCTCAATGCAAACCGCATACATCAGCTTCATGGAGAGGATGTAGTCAAACATTTAAAGGCAGACCAGTTTAAGGCCTCTTTGCTTATAAAACATGGCAGCGTGGTTTAGGTTAAAAGATTTTGGAATAATGTCCCTTTGCCAAATCATCGAGTGTTTTAAATGTCTCAATTTAAAAAAGATATTCTGAAACATACTGAAGTGGGGTTCTGTAGAAAGGATATGAACAATTATTTTCTTACTTGTTGTCAGTAGTTTAAGTCCTTCAGGACTGATATTCTAATAGTTAGGAGCTAAAAAAAAGTTCTCCTAAATAAATTACAGGTAGTAGATTTATTCAGATGGGTCCAAATAAACAAGCATTGCTCCCATTAAAGGTTGATGAACCCCAGTGAGTGTGTGTAGCTCAGACTGTGGAGTGGCTGTGCAGCAAGCAGCGGGTTGTGTCTTTGGAAGGAGGACCGGGTGTTTATCTGTGAAGGAGATACATTATAAAGCTTTTAAATGTGGATCATTTAACTGCTGCTCACAGCAAGAACGTTTGTCAGACACACTCCAGTGTTTCTTTGGCTGTGTGCAGATTTGTTGTCAGAAACAAAACGAACACTTCCAGGCTCACTTTTTCCTTCTTAAAGATTAAAGGTCTGGCATTCCTTGATGGAATGTATACTGCCTGCTGCCTTTTATGCCAGACTTTGAAATTAAAATGATCTTTCATGGATAACATGCATTATATCACGCTCAGAATATGTGTTGTATTGACTCTCAGCTACTACCACATTAAATATTAATTCAATATCTGTAGAACTGACTGTGTTAAAGCAGTCTTCGTGTTTGCTAATGTTGATCAGCTCTAGCTTGAATTGGGTTAACTCCACATTTAAACCCATCTAGTGGTTCATGAGATATGTTGTTAAAAGACAAACAGGGTTGACTCCAAAAGGTTAATGGGAACGTTTTAAACAAAGGGCTCAGAATATGTTTGGGCTCAATCTCAGTTAAAGCTATTTTTGTGAGTTTTTTTAAGTCAGTTTTTAAAGTCAAGTTAAGGTTAAATACTCAAATATCTTGTTTCTCTCCCCACCTTCCAGACCCGTGCCAGGCGCCAAACCAAGCACAGCCTCACCTCCACCACGAAAATGACCCCTTTCCCTGAGAGGAGGCAGCAGCTGGCAGTTTATTTGCACTAAAGAGACTTTTTGCTGGTGAACCTCAGACGCTGCCGTACGTAGCAGAGGAGGACAAACACAAACCAGAGACACGGAGGAACAAACAGGACCTGCACCAGTTCAGACTTCTAATAAAATCGTACTCTGCTGCTCCCTCCTTCAGTCTGACCCCTATCCCTCCGCCCCCCTCCCTCCCTTTCCCGGCGCGCTCACGTTATAAATGACGACGCGGTGTTGCACAGAGGCCTTGCAAACTGAGACGAGTGTCATCGCTGGGGTACGATAACTTTTGCCAAATCATTTTTTTAGAATTACTGTCAATTTTTTTTATATTTGTTGATGCTGTCTATGTATTAAAAAATGTATTTTTTTTTTTCTTGTAATGACCATTGTTTTGTTTACAGTTTGATTCATGCCATGTTTTAGGATTTGTGTTTTGGTAGCAATACAAAATACAGCGTGGTACATCCTGGGTAGTTAGCTGGTACGTACCAGGTTTCTGTTTGATACATACCAGGTATGTGCCGGATAGTTATCTGGGGCATACCAGGTATTTACCTGATATGTAATGGCTACATACCTGGTTCATATATAGTACTTACCTGATACATATTGGGTATTTACTTGATACGTACCAGGTACTTATCAGATACATATCGGGTATTTAACTGGTATGTACCTGGTACTTACCAGATGCATACCAGGTGCTTAAAGGGTACATACCCAGTATACATACCCAGTATGTACCCTTTAAGTACAGGGTAACAAGTTACTTCATGTTACAGTCCATTTTATACAGGTTCCTTGTACTGACTGTATTGTGTATTGCTACCGTGTTTTGTGCCAAAGAGCTCCTTTTGTACCTGGGGTGTGATCCAATTTGCTTGAAAATCTCCTTTCGCTAAGTTGACCACAAGTCACCCCTCCATATTTTTTTCAGGATTTTATTTTTTTATTTTTTTTAAACCAGGATGTCTAGATTGCCGATCTGTTGGTACACATGTGTGTCAGAAGGAAGGAGAGCCAATCACTCAGCTTCTTATCAACACTGTTTACATGGTGGAGGGCTTGAAGGACAGCTGGCAGGACACACCCCAGTCTCTCTCTCTCTCTCTGTGTTTTTATGTCATTTGCTGTGTTCTGATTTTGATTGGTTAACATAAAATATTTTTACAAAACTATTAAAATGTATTTGTTTTTATTACAGCTTCATGTGGTCACAGCATGTTAGGGCCTGCACACAGAAATTCCTGTTTTTTCCAACTTTTATTACTAAATATAAGAAAGTGGCTTATAATTAAAGGTCTAACCTTCCTGAAAAGCAATGCCCATCATGTCACCCGACACCTTTTATGCCAGAGTTTTAGACTAAGATCCTCTTATGGTATGAAATGACACCTTTAATTGTTTAGATTAAACACTAAGATTGTTTAGATTAAACACTAAAAATAACTTTTAATGTCTCCCAGACTGTGTTTTGTGAGACTCTCAGCGACTACCAAATCATATTTTAGCTCAATATCTGTAAAATTGTTATAGCAATATTTGTCTTTCATAAGATCAATTAGCTACTGCAGCCACCTTGAATTAAGTTAACTCTAAAAGTTAATCATTTGTGTATTTATATCCAAAGAAACATTCTCAGAGTTTCACTAAGATTGTCAGGTTGCAGTAATGGATGGGATTCAGGGATGCAGACTCACAGGAGGGACTCAGGAAATGAAAGTTTAATAATTGAAGAGAAAACAAAGGCTGGCTGTCATAAACCAGGGGATACTGTCCAGAGAGCGAGACCAAGACCAAACACGGAGACGAACGTAAAAGGTAAGTGGTTTTATTTACAGGGTGAAAGCTATGTACACTGGGCGGTATCCGGAGAGTCTGCAAGAGAAGGAGAGCTAGGTGAGTCTCGGGTACGAGTCTAGATCCAGACGGTGGCAAGAAGTTGGTAATGATGTCTTTTGGTTTGCTT
>NC_051436.1:16075953-16179899 GCF_001649575.2 Kryptolebias marmoratus
TAGTATCCGTAGTCGTGGCGTGGCAAAAACCTAGGACGTAGGTACAAACAGAGAACGTAGTTAACACTAGGAGCAAGATTTCAGGTTAGACGCTAAGGCAGAGAATCTAACCCAGTAGGTTCGATGCTCCAGCGAAGATGTGATCACAGCCTGCTGCTTAAATCCTGTATGGTCTCGTCAATGGTATGAGGAACACCTGTGAACAATGATTAGTGGCACCACCCAGAAGGTGGAGCCAAACCCCAGATCCTCACACTGGCATGGAAGCAGGCAAAACAGAAAACCAACTATTTGCCCAATATCTGTAAAACTGACTGAATTATAGCAATTTTTGTGTTTTTTTGTGGCAGCTGGCTGTGGCAGCATCTTGAATTAGCTTGACTCCAAAAGTTAAGTTGTAGATGTACATCCAATGATTAATTTATAGAGGTTTTGGTAAAATTTGTCCAGTGGTTCATGGGATATTTTGCTAATAGACAGGCAAAATTCACTCACATAGTTTTAAACAAAGACCTTGCACAATTAGTTAGCATTTGGATTGTGTGTTGGGATCAGTCTCAGCTACTACCACACCAAACTATCTGAGGCCCAGCCATTTTTGGTTTTGTCAATTTTGATTAGCTGTAGCAGCCATCTTGAATTGGTTAAAGTCCAAACATTAATAGGTTGTAGATGTACATGCAGTGATTACTTTCTAAGTTTTTAATCGAGATGAAATGTTTTATGTATGGTTCATCGTTGTTTTAAACCAGCTTCTAGATACTGAAGCGAATCAGAGTAAAGCAGGTTTTCATTCCACAGCAATAAAACCTGTGGAGTAATAAAAACAAAACTAACACTGTTGGCTCCTGTCATGGTCCATATGTAAGGGTGAGAAGCCCAGATACTTACGTCAGAAGCAAAGCTTGTGTCCTGGATGAGCGCTGGGCTCCGTGACCCGCGACAACCAGGGAATGAGGTCAGGAAGGGGTTTTAAAAACTCATTACCAGGTGCTCGAGTTCTGACACCAGAGTTAACTGTGGCACAAAAACAGATTCAAAAGTTCAGCAGCACTTTTGTTTAAAAAACAAACAAACAAAAAAAAAAACTCAAAGAAGGAAAATGGTTTTAGATCACTGTTGCCACTTCAGAAATGATGTTGTGTGTAAAATATGAATGTGGTCTGAAAGGTTAGGCTAACTATGAAGTTCTTTAAACCTGCATTCTTTCTAACAGTCAGCACTTGAAATACTTCTAGAAATGTAATAATAAAATTAATAATAATAATTAAAGTCCCAGCATTCTTGAAGGAATACATATCCCCAGGTACCATGCATGCCAGAGTTTTGAACTGAAATTATCTTGTGTTCTGACAGAGTTAAAGACCTTTTGGTCAAACCTTGTCTCCTGCAATATTATGATATATCTTGTTTGATCTCACAGTCTGTTAGCACTTGGAGTATATGTTGGAAATTACTCTCAGCTACTATCATACCAAATCTGAGCTCAATAGCTGTAAAATTCACTAAGGTATAGCTATTTTTGTGTAGGCTGTCAATTAGCTGTGACGGCCATTATGAATTGTGTAATGCTACAACCATTTAAACCCTTTTCTTTTCTCAATAATCTCAGTCTCGGTCTGGTTGAATAGGATTATTGGTGGAGCCATTTTCAGATCTCTCCATAGATGTTTGATAAGAGCCAAATCAGAAGCTAGGTTGATCCACTCCATGACATTCACAGAGTATCCCTAAGCCCTTCCTATGTGTCCTATGTGCGATAAAACCATACTTTCCCCACTTCTCACTTTATGTTTCTAATCATCGTTATCTAAACCAGGTGTGGGCATCAAGGTCAGTGAGAGTCCAGTGGATTAACCAAATAGATTATTAGCATGCAGATCATGAGTGGTACTTAAAACATGTTTTAATTGTGCAGCCCTACGCTTTACTTTGCTTCTTTCACTTTTTCCTCAAGCATGATATGTTTTCCAGTCCCTGCTGCTGTTGAAAAATGCCAACCACAGCATGATGCTGCCACCACCATGCTCCACTGTGTGGATGGTGTTGGACCGGGAGCGCTTGGTTTACCCCAGACTTAAAGTTTAGAAATGAGACCAGTTTAACTTGCTCCTATCAGAGCAGAGAATCTTGTTCCTCAGTCTGAGTCCTTTAAGCAGCTTTCAGGTGTTTCACTCTGAGGAGACGCTTCCATCGAGACGCTCTGTCATAAAGTCCAGATCCATGGAGGCCTGCAGGTCTGCTTGTCCTCTACACAGGATTTCTGAAGTTCAGTCAGAGTGACCACCAGGTTATTAGTCAGTTCTCTCATTAAGGCCCTTCTCCTTTGATTCCTCAGTTTGTGACAGGAACGCATGGTAATATGTCCAGAGAGCGAGACCAAAACCAGACACGGAGACAACAGCTGAAGGTAAGTGTGTTTATTTGCAAGGTGGTAACTATTTACAGTGCGTGTGTCGTGGTAGGATCTGGAAGGCAAGAGGAACAGGGTGAGTCTCGGGTACCAATCCTGCTATCAGCTGAGCACTGCAAGATGATTTAATTGTTATTCCTTTGGTCTTACAGGTCCGGGAGGAGTCCAGCAGCGAGGAGGAGAAGGAGGCGTTCAGGTGATCCAGGAGTTGACAAGCCAGTAATTCCATCCAGGTGAGTATCCAAGTGGTCGAGGTAAGTATCCGTGAACCCACAGCTCCGTGACGTGGCCAAGAATCTACAAACAAAGTACATAGAGGACGTAATCAATAAGTTACCAAAACTTGGTTAGAAACGGTGGCTGCGAATCTAACCCAGGAGGTTCGATGCTCCAGCGAAGGTCTGGTCTCAACTGGAGGAGGCTTAAGTACTGGCAGTCCTCATTATCCAAATCTGGATCACCTGTGGAGGTAGAAAGTAGAGGAGCCGCCCCAAGGCGGGGCCAAAACTCCAGATCCCTACAGTTTGGAGACCAAAAGAGTAGAAGAGTCCTGGTTCTGCCATGGAGGCTACTGAACTCCTGGGAATCTTCAGTGCAGCAGAAATGTGTCTGTAGCCTTCTCCAGATCTGTGCCTTGAAACAATCCTGTCTCTGAGCTAAAATTTTGTTTTTAGTTTGTTTTTATGGGGTATTGAGTGCACATTATTGAAAAGAGGAAAAGAGAGTTTAAGCTACTGTTATATCAGGCTGCAAATGAACAAAACTAGAAAAAATGAAGGATGTTTAAATACTTTCTCAAGCCAGTATTAGTATGCTTAGGGTGCTTTGAACCTGGACAGCCTCTGCAGATTGTGGATGCTTTGACATCATAAATGAAAAGAAGAAGTTATGCACACATTAGACGCATGGCTGCAGACACTTTCAATAAAGATGATTAAAGAAACGTCTCAATCTACCTTGGATCTTCATCCGGCAAAAAACATCAATAAAACCTTTCAGTGGGTTAACAAGCTCCAGGTGGACCATGTCTTCATTCATTTTTCTACATCCACACAGTCTTGTTCAGGTGACAGGGAGCTGGTATATATCTCCAGCAATCAGTGAACCTGAGGCGGGGTACACCTGGACAGTACTAACCAACCGCACCACCACTGTGCCGTCTTTGTTATCAAATTGTGAACATTCAAAATGCATCATTGCTCAGAAATGCAATTTCAAATCAAATATGCTATGTCAAAACATGCAAAACATTTGTAAGGTGTGTGAAATTGTCAATTTGAATGTGTGAAATACTAAAGCTGATGACCTAGCTGCATTCATCTGGATGAAGTGAATTACAAAAGAAACAAACGTTGAATGAATCGAAATAATAAATCCATTTGACCCGAAGCCCTTGGGAGGGTTAAAGGGTGCCTATACAGCTACTACTCAAAACTTGAACATTCATAAACTTTCTTAAAGCCCAACATTTCTTCTTGTAAACATCTAAGCTAACAAAACGCTGACGTTTTGATGTATGAACTGTATGAAGAAGTATAAAAAGAACCAGAAGGAACCAAGAAAAAAAAACCTGGCTAAAGCTGGCACTATGAAAACTGCAGTTTCAGTGCCAATGCAGTGTGAATGCTGGGTGCTAAATGACTTGGCTGAAATTTGTTGAAGCTGAAACTGATATGTTAAAACTGAACCAAGCAGAACAGAATTTAAATTTAATAATATGAAAATAGAAAGATTCAAAACAAATGCTTAAACAAGCAGAACAAAAGCTGAATTGAGCAGAACAGAGAAAAGTTAAAAATGAGCAGAAAAAGGTAAAACCAGTAAAACAGTCACTAAAGCTAAAATTAGCAATACTGTAGCTAAAAGTAGCACTTGGTTTCATAGAACTATGTCTTTGAAGGAAATGAAGAATCTCAATGTATTTATGTTGGGCTTTTTTTAATTAACACATCAAAAATATAAAAGTTAGCAATACTTAAAGTCATCAAGTTGAACATTTTGATTTATAAATATAGTTAAAAAAAAGCACAATGTATGTGGAAGCAATTTGAATGCAAACAATGTACAGAAGACACTTTAATTTAATAGTTATCTATCTATCTATCTATCTATCTATCTATCTATCTATGTAGTGGAAAACAAAGTGCTTCAATGCATATGCATTGGCCGTCTACTATATTAAGCAATCACAATATGCTTGATATACTTCAGATTAAAGCCACTTCTTTCTCAATTCAGGTATTTCTCTTTTTATTAAAACAGAGTGATACATTTGTGTCATGATGATCTTATAGTACATGACATATTAGTCACTAAGAAAGCCTTACACAGTGAGATGTCTCCACTCTCACCTCCTCTTAATGATTTCCACTCAGTTGGAAATAAAATATCTGCAAGAGGCAGCTCTCTTCTCTCGGGACACTAATGTATTTAGAGAGTCCGTGGTTCGAGTGGAATGCTATTGGACAGCGAGGAGGAATGGCCTCGTGGGGAGATATATCGATGCAGACGTTTTCCCAGTCCATTACCAGGGTGCCCGGCACCCAAACAAACCTGTAGGGTGGATTCTGAACCAGACAGTAGACGTGCTCTAAATGAAAAGGGCTACACTTTTTTTCCCCGAGTCCACGGTATATAAATCAAGGTCTGTGCAGCCACAGGCCAGAGGGAAGCTGGATAAATACAATAATGTCTTTCCTGAGGCTAGCCTTCTGCTGGTGAGCCACGGAAATGAATTGAGTTGGTGAGGAACACAGCAGCCAGCCACATTTGTCATTTTCTGTTACCCACCTGTTCGTGGGATAAAGTTTAAAAGTGCATCTCGGTTAGTTTCTGTGAGTCAAAGTCTGACTGTGGGGAAAGCTGTTCTGTCATCAGCTTCTCCAAGTCTTCAGTTGTTTAAAAAAGAACTGACAAGACGCTTCAGTCATGTTTGACCAAGTTCTAAAATTAAAAGTGTCTGTTTCACTCTAACATACACACAATGAACTGGGTGACCTTCAGAGGATGTGATCCTCCACCCCCAAACACCCCCACTACACTCACCCACACGGTGGATGGATGGATGGATGGATGGATGGATAGATGGATGGATGGATGGATGGATGGTTTGTAGTAGAAATCATGCTAAAGAGCTAAAGTATCCATCCATCCAATGACCACTTTCTGGGAGTTTCTTCAATGGCTCTTGTGATGTTTCACTAAAAGACAGACAGACATTTATTAGTTTAACAGGTAATGTTAAAGTTTTAAGCAATGTGAAAATTATGTGTAGCAAATTACTCTCAGCTACTTCCGCACCAAATTTTAGCTCAACATCTGTAAGGTTGAAAGCCATTTTTCTGTTTGCTAATTTCAATTCCATGTGGCAGCCATGTTGATTTGGGAAAACTTTATAAAATATTCATATGTAGATGTACATCTGATGATTTTTTTACGACTGTTTTAATAAAATCTGAGATATTTTTCTGACAGACACAGGCAAAAACATTTCAAATGGGGTTACGGCCTTTTCATTTATTTTTAAATGTAAAATCATGCCAGTTTGTTTTAAATATTTATGCGTGAGTAAACCCGTCATGTTGGACAGTGTGTATTCTACCTCCTTCCTGTTTGTCCTTGATGTGTGGAGACCACTCTGTCACTTCTGTCACCTTAAAGAGATATTCCTGCCATTTTAGAGTGGGGTTCTATTCATAAAGTAGTGGAAAAGTTATGAAGTATCTTAGGTAATATCTCTGTTGTAGATTGCTTTTAAAACAACCTCACATTGGAGAAAAAGAGTTTAGAATGAAGAAACAGAGACCGGTTTTCAAGGCTGAGGGAGAGATGTTTAATTGGGTGCAGCTGTGAACTTCAGGAGGAGCAGGTGAGGTGGGCGTGGCAGGCGTGACCAGAAAACTACTGGGGAGGTGAATAGTGACAAGACATGAACAAAAACCCACAAACCAAAACCCAAAAACCCAAAACAAAGAACCAAAAACACCTACATTCATGACAATGTGACAAAAGTGATGAGCTAATGGCTAGTCCAAAGACAGCCAAGACCAAAGTGGATTGTTGCCATCTTAAAACAACTCCCATCTCATATTGCTGTTTTACAAACCTGCATATGTCAACTGATTTTGCAATATAGTTTTTATTTTTTTGTTTATTTGCCAATAGCAGCACCAGCAGCTAGCTCATTCTTGGTTTAATGCCACATTCAGGTAATTTCCACATGAGCCTCTGTATGGGTTTTGTTCTTAGTTTGTTTAGCAGTTTTTGTTGTTCTTATCATGTTCGTCTGCATTCTGGGTCCAATCCATCCACCAAACACAGAGTGAAGCCAGGCAGCTTCTCCACAAGTTTGTGGTTCCTGGTGGTTCAGGTGAGAAACATGTAAACATTTTAGATGAAATGATAAGTACTGGGGAAAGGTTTGTTTATGATAAAGCCTTGAGTTATAAATGTAATTTTAAAAAGGATGGTCTTTGTATTTCCTTCATTCTGACATGTTTGTAGAAGAGCCTGAGGGACAAGATACGAGATGTAATTAACTTTAATTTCCCATGTTGAGCATTCACCACATGCAGCCTCTCATCTCAGCAGCTATGCTTTAAATTGCCTGACTCTTCTCCGTTACATGTTTGTTCGTTGTATTTGATGAGCATCTTTAAGTGTTTTTTCCTCCCCAACTGATGTTACTGATGCTTGTTCCTTTGATTTCAGTGCAACACTCGACATACAAAGACCTGGTGCTGTTGCTTTATACAGATAAGAACGTCTAAAACTTCATTAGTTTTAGACGTTCATCCAATGATTGCCTTCTGAAAGTTTCATTGAAATCCGTTCAGTGGTTCATGAGATATTTTGCTAACAGACATATGCACACAGACAGGAGAAAACTAAATAATTAAATGAAACTAAATCCCATCCTACCACCCAACACACACACCTCTACATAAATCTGTGTTATAACTATATCACTTCTTAATTTATAATCAGACAGGAGTTACAGGAGAAAAACTAGAAAGTTTTTGAGGAAATATTTTTTTTACTCACTTATTTCCTACTATTTTTTTATTTTAGTGCTGTAGATAGACTAATGAAAAGTCCTCTCTCTGTTGAGTCAGGTATAGCTATAACTAAATACTACAAGACGACTTCCTCTGTAAGCTTCCATGTCTTGAGAGCAGGTGATGAAAAATCAATGTTGTTTTATTAAAGTGAACACATAAAACATCTAATGAAACAATTCAACATTTTTTCCATCACCTGGTCTGGACATGGAAGCTATTGAGGGGGAAACAAAACTTTCATAAAAATATAAATTAAAATATGAAATGCTTTTAAATCAGATCAAATTAAGTGTGTCTCATTACTCCAGTCTAGTGAAACAATTCAACATTAACTTGGTCAGAAGTTCACAGGACATGGAGATGATTTCATTTGAGTTTTTCAGGTGTCATTGGTTCGGTAATTTGTTGATGGCCTCTAAGCGAACCACCACGTTTATGACGAGGGTGTCATGTTTGTTGAAGATCTGAGAACCGGAGAGCGTTGGAGGGTGGACAGGCAGGCGACGGTGGAGGACTGGAGGTAAGGGCTCCAGGAGCCGCCTATAATGGGTGGAAGAGCAGGAAACAAGGTCATCCAGGTAAGTGCAATAAACCAGAGAACACCCAAAACCAAACAGTCATCTAAGGAATCTAGAGACTCTGTGGGAGAAAGACAAAACATTCAAATCCAAACTAGAAGGTATCAAAAACACCAGAAGGTGAGCTGGATTAAGGCTCATGTGAGCAAACGATCTGGGGTTTGCTTCAGGAATCCGGCTCCTCCTGATGAGCCTAACGAGCTGCAGCTGTGGAGTCCCCATAACGGTCTGGTGCTCTTCCATTTGCAGCTTTTCATACTTGCTGGCGTTTTTGGTTTTTGCAGCATTTTTATTTTGCATTTGTTTGGTTTTTTTGTAGTTTCCATCATTCTGTCAGGATTTGGGGTCATGTTTTTTGTTCATGTTTCAGTTTGGGCTTATTGTTTCTTTTATTTTGTCAATTGGTTGTCGTCTTGTTTTTGCTGCTTGTGTCTTTGTATCCTGTCATTATTCACTTGTCCTCTGTTTCACTTGTTTTCTTGCCACGCCCATCTCCACCTGCTCCCTGTTAGTAATCACTCACCTGTGCCCACTTCCCCTAATTACCCTCTGCTTTTAAAATCCGGTCATTTCTTCTATTTACTCGCTGGTATTGTTGTCGCTTCATACGCTGTCTGGTTTATTCCCTGTCTTGTGTTTTTTGCTACAGTTTGGATTTTGTTATGTTTTGTGTATTTAGTTTTATCTTTGGTGCCACGCCAGCTTTTGTTTTTCTTTTTATTTGAAATATATTAATTTTTCAAGTATGTCATGAGTTTGCGTATTGGGTTCGCCTCAATTTCCACCCCACCTGACACATTCGTGTGTTTGCAGCTCATTTTACTGTTTGCTGCACATTTGCACTGTAGATATTAAATGTTTTGACTTGTCCATTTTGGTATAATTTTGCCTTGAAGCAATTAACTTTATATTTATAAATATAATAAAATTTAAAAATTATGTATTGTTAAAGTGTCTAATTTAAAGCTTGTGTTTTTAAAATTTTATATCATAGCTGCTTAAACAAACCAAACAGAGGGTGATTTGTTCAGAATAACATGCAGAAGCTTAAAGACCTGCCTGTTTAAATGAAATAAGCTGTGCAGAGGGGAAAAAAGCTCCACGGTGCTACAGATCAGACGGCTGCAGTGTGGGGGAGATGAGAGGTACAGGTATGGCAAGCAGTTCTATCATGTCATCTATTCAGTCATCTCATTCTATCATGAGGTACCATTCTGGATCCCCTTCATGGCCATTCAGGTCTCAGATTATTCAACTTGTTCAGAACATTACATCTATGACTGTTGGTTTTTGTAGCTTCTATACTTTTTAAATTATTTAACTTTTTTTTTTTTTTTTTACCTTTTTTCCCTCATAGAAATACCTTGAGATCTCTACAAAGCCTTCAAAACCTTTTACACTCTTTGAAATAGAAAATCACTAACTGGGGATAGTTTACTATAAATCTGTGCAAGCTGAAAGCTCCTAATCATGTCCTGTTTTGCATCAATGCTTAATACTATCTTCACGGACCTGCATTAAAGAACTGAGAAATTTCAACCTTTCTATCATTTAACCATGTTTCTGGCAGGGGAGAAAGTAGAGTAAGCTCCAGTTTAAAAAAAAAAAAGACATTAATAGTTTAATGTTTCAAAGCAATCACACTGTAACACACAAAAGCTTTTACTGTAAGATTTGTAAAAACAAACACGAATAATAACAAGTTTTGAATGAATAAAGCCAGTTCACATGCCATTGTATTGTTTGTTCTGCACACACAAACCTCAGGTGTTAGTATTTGGGTATTTTGTGTTTTTTTCTTTATTTGATTTTTCATGTGATCCTTGTTTTCATGTTATATATTGTATAGTTTTGTTGTTTATGTCCCTTATGTTCTAGATCAGTGGTCTCCAATCCTAGTCCTCAAAGGCCACCATCCTGCATGTTTTACTTGTTTCTCTGCTCCAACACACCTGATTTGAATCAATGAGTGATTAACAGGCTTCTGCAGAACATGAAGAGGTAATTTAACCACTGAATCAGGTGTGTTGTTCTAGATTATTGTCTTGTTTCTTGTGTTCCCTGTGCCATTATTCACCTGCCCTCAGCTCAGTACTTTTCCAGTTAGCCTGCCACGCCCACCGACACCTGCCCTTAGTTTGTAATCACTCACCTGTGTCCACTTCCTCGTCATCAGTCTTTATATTCAGCTCCCCTCTGCTGGTTCTTTGTTGCAGCAATGCAGTGTCTGGTTTTTCCTTGTCTCCTCCTTTCCTGATGTTGATGTTTGTAAGTTTTCTGTTATTTTTTTGCTGCCGTGACAGCCTTTTGTTTTCTTATTAATAAATGAATTTATTTTTGATTATTCGTGTCCAACTGAATTCTGGGTCCATCATCCAACAAACCTGACATCAGGAGCTTCGGTCTATCAAACAGCAGAGGTTTCAGGACTGGAAAAAAGAGGAATCAAGAATCACTTTAGAATGAGCTTTATTGGTATTGTAAATGGTAAAGTCAGAGCTGTGTAGCAACACCAAACAAAGACAAAAACTGCATCATATAATGTGTGTAAAACAAAGAATATACTATTAAAAACTTTACAGCTAAGGTAAATGTGACAGCCTCTTAACTGTTCAAAACTGAAAAATTTCCAGCTAAAAAACAGATCTATCTGAATTGTTTAAGTGAACAAAATCAAAATAAATATAACAAATATTTCCTAACAAAATTAAATACAGAAGGTGTACAAGTAAGAAAATAGTGCCCTCCAGCAAGTGCTGACCGTTAAAAACCACAATGTACGCCATCATCATTACTGCTAAGTATGACGCAGGCAGCTGTAATCACTCCTAAAAAGTGGCTGCAAACAACAATAGACAGAGCCGAGCTGCTGAGTAAAATTGCAGCTGCTTTTAACTTTCCACAATGGCTGCTCTCATTGTCGCGGTAGGTGCGTTATTTGCAGTAGGCTGATTAAAGCACTGGTCCAATCAAAGAGGTTGGGGAAGTAAGACAAAAGAGCTGCAGAGGCAGAATAGGGGAACATGCTAACCTCCGTGCAAAAAGAAATAATAAAAAAAAAACACTTAAATTGATTCAACCTAATAAAAGAGGAAAACAACAACAAGGATTATACCATAACAATGACCAAATAGATTTTTTTAAGAATTATTTTCAAAGGTCTCAGGGATGAAAATGTCCCCATGCCAACAGTGCCAATATAGTGAGAGGTCTTTCCTTCAGGCAGTTCCTTTTCTCACCAGTCACCACTCCGCTACAGAAACATCTTCAGAGTGTAAAAACTCCACATGTGACTTCAGTGACCCTGTTCTGGAGATCGACATGATTAACGTCTGATCCAATCAACTGGCTGAAAGTAAACTGAGACATTTGGGAGGGAAAAGGGATTGTCACCAGAAGTTAAGAGGATGAGATTGTTAGCTAATAAAAGCTGATGTATTGAGATAGATTCAGCTGGGTCTGAACCTTGCTCACTGATTTAACTCTTGCAGGCTGACAGATTAAAACCTTTTCTGTCCACCAGACTTTGCTGTTTTTTATTTTTCCCCAAGTGTTTTTCTTTTTAAACTGTCCTTAAAGGTAATTGGAGAGCTAGGAATAACTTTGCTAATCTTATTAACAAAACAGAAACCTGTAAAACCAGCATTTATGATTCTATTCTTCCAGAAGCACATAATGCCTACTTTTGGATAAGAGCATATGTGCCCCGTTTGTATGCAGATTTATTGCCATCTTAAAGGAGATGAGCTGTAAAATTATGATCACCATGGAGGAATGGTGCAGTCATTTTTATTGGCCTCACACTTTTCACTTTTTATACAATGACCAGTTATAGTTTTCCCTAAGCAACATAAACTCATGTGACCATTTAGATGTATTGTTCTAATGAACCAGTTAGTGACGTTTATTAACTCTCTCTGCTACACCTTGTCAAAAGAAATGGGTAGAACCATAAGAACTGGCAGACATGATGATCCCACTACTACTTATCTGCAGATGCTGCAGCAGGATCCCTGTTATTTAAATTCACAGCTGTTTAAAATTTTAAAGGGAGAATTGTAGGTGTTTGTTGCTGAACACAAGTGAGATTGAGTGTATAGGTTTTCACTGATTTGTTGTCTTGTCCATTTGGTGAAGTTGGCACAAGCTTTTCTCTTTTTTTCGTAAAGCAGGGAACATTTGTCTTGTGACTCACAGGTCCTCTTTGGTTACTGAGTTCCAAGTATTCCCTACAGCACCAGCCATAAAATGTGTTATTTACAAAGTAAACTTTTACATGGAAGTCAGTATGCATGATGCATCAAGTTCTAGAAATTTCAATTTGAGCATTTTTTTCATCTTCACTTATATTGATTTTTATGTTTTTGTTTCTTTTCTTTTGAGCAGGTATGGACTACAGAGTTTTTCGGAGTACAAAGAAAATCTGTGCAAGTTCATTGGAAAAATTCAAACAGTACTTTGCCACAAATGTCTTATCATTTGGGTTCTGACTATACCAGTGCCTGAAGTGAGTGTCTCTACACAGGGTGTGAATTATACAGTGACACCTGGGGATATTGGGGGAGGCTTTTTAGAAAAAAAAAAAATTTAAAGGCAGACCTACAGTTACAGTAAAGGTGTGAGTTTCAGCCAACTCATCTTCTCTCCAGTATTTTACTGGATTAACATGTTGTCTACCATCTATCTATAAGGTTAAAATAAGTCACATTCATTGCATCAGTTGTCGATGTATCAACCACATAATAGTTTTCGTACAGACAACATTCTGGAGCAAAACTGATCCTTAAATACAACTGCTGACCCACTCGTGATCCTGCTTCTAAAAATCACCATTATGATAAAGCGGGAGATGTTACTGCAGCTCTGCAGCGAGAAGCTACACAAAGGTTTAATCAGCTATTTTTTATAGTTTAATGGAAAAATGGAACAGCGATTCAATACTTTGTTTAAAGGCAGTGGGTTGTCCTCTCTATTGTCTTATCACCTGGATTTTAAAACAATTTTGATTCACACAATATAACTATCACTTTAAAGATACAAAATGTTTTATAATAAAACAAACAACAGTGAAGCAAAAAAAAAGGTGAAAGGTGGTCAATAATGTTTTGTGTATGTGTGTGTGTGCATTTAACTGTTACCAAAATATCTCATGAACCACTGAACAGATTTTAATGAAACTCTCAGAAAGTAATAATTGTGGGTACATTTACAACTGATTAAGTCAACCCAATTCAGAAGGAACTTCATCTATCCATTTTCTTAACCCACCTTTCCTCATGTGGGGTAGGAAGTGCCTATCTCAAGCAGTCACTGTGTGAGAAGCAGGTTATTTCCTGAATAGGCTCAGGTCCATCACAGGGACACATAGAGACAAATAAGACAAACAAGCATTCACACTCTCACTCACACCTAGGGACAATTTAGAGTTACCATTTAACCTAACATGGATGTTTTGGGTCTGTGGGAGGAAACCAGAATACCAAAGAAAACCAACGTATGCACAAGGAGAACATGTAAACTCCACACAGAAAGGCCAGGAGGTGAACCATTTTTTTAAAATGGCAGCCTATTGTAAAAATTGCAAAACTAGCTCATGCACATTGTTTTATTGCTCACCTCCACCTGCATCATAACTGCCTCAGTTGGTGTGAGAATTATTCAGTGATAATCAGGACCATCAGGTTTTCTTTTCTTTTTTCTTTTTTTTTTTTTACAGGAAGTCAGTTCCATCCAAAACATGAAATTTGGTATATTGAGTATTTTCTGTTTTAACTTCATGTTTACCATCTCTATTATAAATGTAAATGACAATAAATGACCTTCAGGCTACTGGTTCACAATATACTCGAATCAAATGTCACAAACAAATTATTCTGGAGCAATCAGCAGAACAGATCTTCAACATCCACAAACAGAGCTCCACAATGTTCCATACATCACCATCATGACAGAGGGCGTTCTTAGTAACAAACATTTTTAGCAGCTGTGTTCATCCCAATCATTACAGGCAGAAAACACAGAACATGCTCATAATAAATAAAATGCACAATTTGTTAGCTTTTCTTTTGACAGCAGCATAATAGAAAAATAAATCAATACTCAACCTAATTTAACATTTTGTTCAACTGATAAAATAGGAATATAAATATTTAATAAAACTTCTGATCAGACTCCAAAAGCTCAAATGTTTAATTCTGAAATTGGCTGATCTTTTCTAATAATTTCAAACTGATTGTTTCTCCTAAAGGTTGACAGGTTTGGGGTGGGGGGGTCTTAATAACTAATTTATTTTTATTTTAGATTTATTAAAAATGATTTGTATTTCACTAGTTGTTCAAGACCTTTGATGTTAACTACAAGTCAGATTTGGACCTTTGAATATAAAGTTTGAGAACCCCTGGAGTAACATCACTTTGGTATTTGCTGCACTTGTTGCTGACTTCTGTTGCTGGCTTTGAATTGGTCTTCAGAGTCATCTTCCACATTCCCATTGAGTTCTTTATGAAGTCTCTTAGTGTCCACTTTATGTTGTACAGTTTCAAGCACTCCAGGATCTGCGTGGCATATCGTGTCATAAGCTTTATTATAGTCAATCAATGAATAAATTGGTACAAATTGATATACAGTTTTAACTAAAGTGGACTACTGGACTTGTAATGAACTTGCTTACTCTCTCAGGGAGTTACTTTTCATGATAGCAGTAAAGACTGTGAACAATTTGAATTGAATTGAATGCCCTCTCTATTACTGAATCACAACAGGTCAGCCACTTGGGTCCCATGTTGTGTTATTACATCACTGAAGCCAACTTCGTCAGTGCATGTCTGGCAGATCGGTTCGGCTTGTTTGTTCTTGATCTGTACTTCCATTTCCACAGTAGCCTTCATCACCACATGCCAGACGAAATCCACTGGGATGCGTTGGCCCTCCAAAGGCTCAGCAGTCTCCTCCTGCAGCATGCTGCTGATGCCTGGGGTGTAAAGCTGCATGACAATCCCTTTCCTCCTCAACAAGGTCAGTACACAAACTGTTTGACGTAATGTTTGCTAATGTCTGATTGGTCTTTGATTTGAAAAGGTTGTGTGTTCAGAGAGGACAAGTACAACAGACACTTGAGTGGGTACAGAACGGAAGAGTGCTGGTTGCTGAGAGACCAAAATATGCAAAAGTATGTATTATTTTAGCTGCAGACCCAAATGCATGATTCATCTGTAAAGTTGTTAAATAAGATCCCTGGTTTTATTTTTTACCAATGATGAAGAGGAAGGAAAGATGAGCAGTTTACAGGGTGTGGGTTTATATTCTTGTTAGATGTTTTGCTACTCTCCCAAAGTACTTTGTAAACTTGACCTGAAAAGTGTGGAGTCTCAAGCTTTTAAACTGCAGTAAGGGTCCCTATTATGCAAGCTGAACACACGTGTAAACCACTCTTACTTCCCTCTCTCCTGAGGGTTATTAGGGTCTTTTGGTCCATATCAGATGTTTTGATCATGTGAGGATTTGGGATTTTTGTGCTGTTACTTCCTGGTGGGGCCGTTTCTGGCCATTGATTGGCAGCACCTTCTCCACGCCCTCCACTCCTGCAGCGGATCAGGCTCGTCAGGCACCTGTGTACTTAAGGCTGCAGTGGGAACCAGACCAGCGCTGGAGCATTGTTTTTGCCTTCGTGGTAAAGTGCCAAGCCTTAGTTAAACTTCTTGTGTCTGTGAAGACTTTTCTAAGTGTTCCATTTGTGTTGTGCACTTTCTCAGGATTACCTACCTGTTGAAGATCCAGTCTGGTCTGATTTGTTGGAGAACCCGCTGTGAAGCCAAAACGACATACCTGCTCTGCCTGAACCTGTCTGCCTGCCTGGAAAGGAACCTACCTGTTGCTCCTGGAGAAACCTGCCAATCTCATTACCAGGAAGTACTCATCTCTTCGTGCTACCTCTCTCACCGTAAGGACCTTTCACCTGGAAAAGGCACAAACGTTTATACTTACCTGTTTACCTCTGGAGGAACGTCCGTCTCATTACGCTCTCTGCTTTCAGGTCCTGGCTCCCGATCATTCTCACAAGATTAGCTCACTGTAAATAAATTCACTTCTCGTAACTTTGGTCTCCCGTGTCTGTCTGACCCCGAACTGCTCACTGAGAAAGTCTCGAATCCTGACAGATCATATACATGATGGTGCAAGTTAGAATGAAACTGATTAGGGATCAGGTTTAACACTTCATTGTAATGTTTGGAAAGCTGAAACTGAAGACCACTCCCTCTCTTTAAAGTTGCTCTTTCCTGTTTGATGATACATGGCTTCCTTCGCCCTCCTCTCAAGCCATTTGTTTTCTGTCTAAAATATGAACATTTTGGTGGCCTTCATCCTTGATATGTAGGTGACCAGCTGAGTCTTGTCCTGGACAGCTGGCTCTTCTGTGTCAGTATGGAGGTTGTTTAATTTCCCTCAGGTTGATATCTGAACATCATTGAACTGGACTGGGAACATCATCCCACTGAGTTTGTGTTTGAGGGTTTTTTACTCAGAGTGAACTAGCTTCTGTTAGAGGGTTTGTTTTGGTTTTAAATTCATCAGGATGTTTAGAGAAAATCCCTTTGAGTTTCTCAGATTATCCAGCAAAATATGGATTTAAAATATATTTTGGGTCTGTTCTTTCCCTTCCTTTTTGTGGAGTGATTTCCCAGCCAACTTGACAATATCTGCAGGTTTGAAGAACTTCTTGATGCACTTGCATACCTTTGCCTTTCAAACACAAGAAGTCAGATGCACAGTGATGACACATGTTAAAAATGGTTCAATGAAAATCTTAATTTTATTGCTGCCTTCTCACAATCAACAATCAAAGCTAAAAAAATATAAAACAGTAAAACAGAAAACAAGTTTCAGTGTATATATAAAGTGCACAGTGCCTGATGACTCCCCTCAGCAGTCAGTGATAAAGGGGTGGAAGAAAAACTAGATTTGGGGGGTTAGATAGTGGAGTCTGATAGTTTATAGAAAAAACTGGTTTGTGGTTTGTGACTTCACACTCCTGTAGCGCCTCACTAAGGGAAGCAGTGAAGAGAGTGTGTATGCTGAGGCTGTGTTTAGTCTTTGATTATGTTGTGGTCCAGTGTCCTGCAGAGAAGGGACAGTTGATCCAGAAATACGTTGTTCAGTTTTTATAACCTGATGGAGCGCGGCCTCTCCTGAACAGTGGAGTTTGACTCTGAGCCACTCTGTGATGGAGCTGGAGAGGAGCCTCTCCACTGCACCTCTGGAGAAGTTGGTCAGGATTTTAGTTAACACTTCAACCTCAGAAAGTACAGTTTTGTTGTGAACTCTTGTGATAAGTTGTTTGGTGTTATGAGACCAGGTGAGATCCTCCCTGATGCATTTAAAGGTTTTTACCCTCTCCACCTCAGACTCTCATGTGTGAATGGGAATGTGTTGTATCTTCCTCCACCATGGATCAATAATCATCTTCTTGGGTTTGTCTGTGTTCAGGGAGAGATTATTTTCCTGACTCCAGGCTCCGAGTCCTGCCACCTCTTTGCTGTAATCTGTCTGACTGTCTAAAGCAGGGTGAGGCACTGCCCTGTAGGTATCCTTCACGTTACTGTAGACTTTGTTGAGAATATTACAATCCCTCATTGGTAAATACACACGCAGGAGGTATTTGGGGAGGACTTTCCTCTGGTTGCAGTGGTTAAAATCACCAACCATAATAAAAACAGCATCAAGTTTTCTTCTCTCCTCGTGGGCGCATCTTTGACCGAGTGATGTAAGGCTGTGATTGCCAACCTTGGTCTTCAAGGAACACGATCCTGAATGTTTTTGTTGTTTCCCTGCTTTGCAGCATGTCAAGTTCTACAGAAGCCTGTTAATTACTCATTCAAATCAGGTGTGTTAAAGCAGGAAAATGACTAAAACATGCAGGATGGTGTTCCTCAAGGACCAAGGTTGGGAACCACTGCTATAATGGGTGGTGAGTCAAAAATAAAGTACTGATCTGTGTTGTTTTTTGTAAGTTTCAGTATTGAGACTTCCATCTGTACCCTTGTGCACCACACAGTCTGAAAAAAGCAGCTTTTTGTCTGTGGCATCCTCTGGTGAGCTTGACCTTGTTACCAACCAAGAGGATGTTTGGTGAAATCTTTTCCTTCCTTAGCTATTTACAAAAAGAGATGGATGGATGGATGGATGGATGGATGGATGGATGGATGGATGGATGGACGGATGGATGGACGGATGGATGGACGGATGGACGGATGGATGGATGGATGGATGGATGGATGGATGGATGGATGGATGGATGGATGGATGGATGTTACACATGGTTTGCAGTTGTGAGGCCAGTTGAATGTTCTGTCAAATTCTCTGAAACATCTTTGGAGATGGTTAATGGTCTAGAAATGAACATTCAATTCACAAGCAACAGCTCTGGTGTACGTTCCTGCAGTCAACATGCCAATTGCACTCTCCCTCAAAACTTACAACATCTGTGGCATTGTACCATGTGATTAAACTGCATATTTTAAAGTGGCCTTTTATTGTGGCTAACATAATGCACACCTGTGCAATAATCATGCTGTCTAATCAGCATCTTGATATGCTACACCTGTGAGGTGGATGGATTATCTCGGCAAAGGAGAAGTGCTCACTTACATAGATTTGCACAACTTTGTGAACAATATTTGAGAGAAAAAGGCCTATTATGTACATAGAGAAAGACTTAGATCTATGTGCTCAGCTCATGAAAAATGGGAGCAAAAACAAAAGTTTTGCGTTTATATTTTTTATTCAGTATATTTAACCTTTCATCACCAAATCACACCTTAGTGATGTTATCCAAGGTATTGTCCTAGACTTTATCTATATTGAGGCTTGGAAAAAATAAGGTTTTGTTTGACAGACACCATACATCCACAGATCCAGGGCGTGGGCTACAACTGTCCCATTCCTCGTGTCAAGCCTCTCCTGAATTCCTAAAGTGTTCTTTTCAGAAGAAAGTAAATTTTACCTTTTATTTGGAAATCATGCTCCCAGAGTCTGGATGATGAGTGGAGAGATACAGACTCCAAGCTGCTTGAGGTCTGGAGTGAAGTTTCTACAGTCAGTAATGGTTTGGGAGCCATGTCTTCTTCTGCTGCTGCTGGTCCACTGAGTTTTATCAAATCCAAAGTCAGAGCTGCAGTCTATCAGATCATTTTAGATCTGACAAGCTTTATGGAGATCATTTTCCAGGACTTATCACCTGCCCACACTGCCGAAAGTACCAATACCCTGTTAATGCCCTGTTAAAGGTACAGATTGTCAGATTATTCTAAACTGAGCACTACAGTAATGTGTTTTGACATGTGTGTGTATACTCTCATGCACATCCAAATGTCGGTGCACCACAAAATATCAATTCAGTAAAAGTATTATTTATTTATTAGAAACGTCTTGCAGATCATTTTTCTTTCCATGAAAAATGCCAACAGTTGCCTGAATCTCTGCCTGGGGAGGAGATGTCCTGATGTGTGTGACATTCTGTCCAAGGCTGGATTTTTATTGACACAAACTCTTTGAGTGGTCTGAGTGCAACATCTTGTTCTTTGACAATTCAGCACTTTTTTGTAGTGTTCTTCTGGAAATATTTCTTTTACGCCGAATCAGTTTGACAGCAGGAGATATCCTATCATCTGCATTGCAGGTTCCCTTTGCTGGAAATGTACAAGTCCAACTCATGGTTCCATTGACAACCAAGCTAGCTTTTGTAAGCTGGGATGTAAATTTTTCTTTAAACAAGACTGAAATCTTTTAAGTATGAGGCATGTTCATCAACATCAATGAGGGGAAACAAAACTGCCCGTGAAACCAACTCAGGCTGTTATTTCAGCCTTTTCTGTTGTCCGTAGTTGTATTTTGCAATCACACAAAGCTGCCCACACAGCAGGTTTTGTTGATTGCGTCAGTACAGTAATCATCTGTCATTAAGAAAAAAACCTTCACCTGTTGGCCATTTTAGAAGAGCTAATAAAGAGCATTTTGAGACAAAAGACCCTCCCCCCTTAAACCCTGAGGAGACCCTAACCCTAGCCCCGAGTCAAAAGGCCCTCACCCCTCAAACGCTGAGGAGACCCTACCCCTAGCCAAGAGTCAAAAAGCCATCACCCCTTGAACCCTGAGGAAACCCTAACCCTAGCCCTGAGCCAAAAGACCCTCCCTCCTTAAACCCTGAGGAGACCCTAACCCTAGCCCTGAGCCAAAAGGCCCTAACCCCTTAAACCCTGAGGAGACCCTAACCCTAGCCCCGAGCCAAAAGACCCTAATCCCTTAAACCCTAACCATAGCAAACTTTATTGTAAAGTTTAATCTGCAGGGATGCAATTTTACCTGGAGATTAAGTTCACATAATTGAATAATGAAATCTCCATATTTACCCTAATTTGCAGCTAATTACATTGAGAAGTTATAGATCCTTGAAGGAATACATGTGGGCCACCACTCTTCATGCCAGCGTTCTAAAATGGGATTATCTTATGTCAAGAAATGATGAAGTTGTAGCTGTTTTGGTCAAACAGTGAAAATAACATTATGCATGAGTTCATATGATCTCTTTCTCTTTGTGTATGCACTCCCCTTCTAAAGAGACCAATGAGACCAAGTCCTTTCCTTCTGCTGTCGACTAAAAACATTCGGGTTTGACATCAGAAGGTGAACATGAAATGAGAAGGCAACATTTCAGCTCTTATTTCCAGGTGTTTACATCTGGATCTGATATATATTTTATAAGATAGCATTAATTACAACAGAACACTAAAATTTTAGATGTGAAGTGACTCAGTTAAAAGGAATTGTTTAATGATAGTGATAGAGTAAACAAAAATCTGTTGGGGGAAAAAAAACAACTCTTTGTTTTATAAAGATATGCTAAAATAAATGAGATTTGATCATCTGACACTTTGATTGGCCACAGGTGGATCTAATTTAACTACTTGTGTAGTTTCTGAAGGTAATGGTTGGATTTAAAGCAAAGGGAGAGAATATAAATCACACCAATTTTCAATTTTTTTATAGAATTATTCAACTTTACTTTATTTCCCCACTGAACCTCTTTTAATTGAGTATTTTGTGTATAATATAATCATACCAAAAATTCATTAAATTTAAACAAGGCAAGAAAGTAGAAAGTTTATTAGATTATTCAAAGAAAAACAGTACTAACTCTACCCAGTGTTATATATCAGTTGTTGCTTTCTGGACTCATTATATAGTCAAGCTTTTAAGAAACTAAGCTTCTAAAACTGTTTACAAAAAAAGACTAAACTTCTCATTCAGTGAGATAAAAACGATGCTGGCCTGATCTCAGTGGTTCTCCTCACAACACTTGCAAAACGTACAAAGGAAGCAGCTACCTGCCTTTAATTTTTTATTTTCTGTTCAGGTGGAGGTTTCATTCCCCGTTTCCAGCCAGGCAATCACTGTGTGAGGAGGAGATCGAGAGGGATGAAGTACAGGAGTCACCCTTACCCCCCGTCATCCTCCCGCTGTGACATCCAGACACGCTGCCTATGGATGGTGAGCTCCAGGCCCAGAAATCCATTACAGCGGGGAGAGAGGGACTCAGGAGGCAATATTATCTGAGTGACTTCTTTTAGGAGATTATTTTTAGGCAGTTACGACTGATGTTCAGAGAACTTTTTAGGCTTGAGAAAGGAGGTGAACTTGACGGGTTCTACTTTAAATTGTACTTGCAAAAGGTACCAATCATTGTTCATGTGTGTTTTTTTGTTTGTTTGTTTTTTATTTATTTTTTTAATGGTTTCCTGATGTTGTTATGATGCAATTAAAGCCAGGTTTGGTTTATCTCTGAGCTACTTCTGTGGAGGGACCATACAGGCAGTAATCATTCATGTTTTGATTTTTTAATCACAGAACATTTAACACGTCTTTAGCCTTAGGTAAGTAGCCACTCACGTAGACCATTCAAACTGCATCAACACAGGATTCAGTGCATGAGGCCTGATTAGGTCGATGTGTTGACAAAACATTATGTTAAATTTAGATATGAATTTTTTTTTAAATAATTATCAATTTTTGAAGTTTTGAAATGGATTCAAAATCGTTTATGTCCACATTTAGATGCATTTTAAAAAAATAGGTTACCTCTTGTAGAAGCAGAGAGTTATTAACAACACACAGAGTGTGACACCTCACAGTATCGCATGAGATTCAACAAAACATTATTTTCAAGGTTTGACCCAAACAGCTAAAACATCTAAAAATTTCTCAATATAAGATGATTTAGTCTGAATCTCTGGCATGAAAGGCGGCGGGTGATATGCATTCCTTCAAGAATGCTAGGCCTTTTATTTATTCATTCTGATTTGGGGTTGTAAATCAGGAAGATGTCTCACTTTGTCTCACCGTGAGGCCCATAAAGGCAGTAGAGCTCAGCACATGATATCAGAAACGGTGAATTTGAAGAATTTTATCAGAAACCTCCTCTTTCACATCTCAGTGCAGTAAAAGTGCAGGATGACAAAGTAGGACAACCATAGTTTCTTAGCTGATGTTATTGATCATATATATTGGAGTGTGGAGTTTCATATTTAATAACATGCTACAGATGTCAGGCTGCCTTTCAGTCCTTGTGTCAGTTAGACACGAGCCTCCCACGACGTGTTCGTAGGCGTGAGAGGAATGGGCCAAACGCCATTTCCACACAAGAGTGTGAGCATTCATTTAATGTGTCTTATCAGCAGCCGGTCCTCTGAGGCAGTGTGTGATAGCGCAATTAGGATGATGGTCAATTAGGCTGTGCTGCTAATTGGCTCGTGATTAAAGCCAGCGCTGCTTAATAAAGTGAAGACAGCCCTCTTCTTCCTGGTGGAGGCAGGGTCCATTGAGCACATGTGGAATGATTTACTGAAGCTGACATTAGGACAACATGGCCGTTGTTTCAAGCTCATCATTCACCAGGGCTCCATTCAAACATGAGAATGCATTCTTCTTTTGTTTACCTTTATCGCCTGCTTCTGAAGGCCGGAGGCAATGGAGATTTAGCCTGCGTGTGTGTGTTTCTCTGTAGCATTAGCAAAATGTCTAAAGCACCAGTTAGGTTTTTATGAAACTCCCAGACAGTAATCGTTGGATATACATCTGCAACTAATTAACTTTTGGAATCAATCCAGTCCAAGATGGCTGTCACAGCTACAAAAATGGCTGCAGCTCTGTCAGTTTTAAGGATATTGAGCTAAAATTTGATGTACGTAGTTGAAGCTGAGAGTGATTCAGAACACATACTATGAGCAGTATACATCTCACCAGATTTCACAATGTCATGAGATCATGCATTTTGTCATACAAAGTTTGAGTAAAACGACTATAACGCCTTCAGATATCAATAAATCTGTAAGAGACTTAGGTCTTGTCAGAATGTAAAACAAATCTCTGTAGAAGTAATACTGTTAGGCAATAACAAAGATTTGTGTTTTGTTTGTGTTCAAATGATGTCATTTGAATGATGCTCCTTAAGGAGGAACCATAGAAACCTCAGCATCCTCCTCTGAAGGAAGAACCATGGAAACCCTGGAATCCTGAAGGTTCCAGGATCTATGCTGCTTTCACACATGTGGACAAAATGTCCGAGGAAGGTTTAATGTCCCACCTATGTTACACTAAGTTATCTGAGCAATTGTTTATGAAGAAATGCATCTTTTCTCATATTTTCAACCAGCTTTAGGTAGTATTTTACTTTTAATATTCTCATTAAACTAATGTATTTGCAAACAGATTCAACACTTTTACATCACAGCAAGGTTTAATTTAATAAATATCATGTCACACAAACAAAACTGGGACTTGTTTTTAAGCGAAGATAACTTTTGGTTTGTTCAAGTTGAATTAAGCAGCGATTTTTTATTGTTTTGTTGCTAAAATGCATCTGAAGTTTTACACTGTTTAAAATCTATGAGTGTAGTCTGAGAATTACAGACATTAACCATGTAATGAGCTGATTGATTGATTTCTTTTGGGTTAATACTTAAACTTCTACACTTGGATGATGTTTGTTAAGCCTATCATTGTTTTCTCCATCAAACAGTGTCTGTGTTACGTACATGTGTCAGAAGGTCCCTCAGCACCAACGACATGACATACATGGTCTGTCCTCAGACATTTGTGCAGTAATGTAGTAACAAACTGTACAAACGTTATGCAGAAGTGTAGAGATTTAATATTAGCTAATGGGTTCTTTCACACTAGTGTGCTGTTTTTGAAGAAGAGTTGTTTTATAAGCCTGAAAACTTAATTTAAAATAACCCAAATAGGTCCATGTGTGGCTAGCCATTAACCTGGGTGAAGACTTTAGTGCTTTCCTCACCACTCTCTGCTTCATGACAGCTGATAAATTACTAACTATTAATAATTATCTGAGAGAACATCATTTCAAAAAAATAACCAGACCTTTATCGTTTAAATACCTTAAAGAAAAAAATAAGTTATAATTATCACTGCATCACTGTGGTTGTTTTTTCCACTTTACTTTTTTTTTCCCCCTTTTTAAAAATAGCTTGGTGTTATTGCTTTAACGACTATAAACACACGAGTGTTTGCTTTGTGATGGTGTTAAAGTGAACCTTTAAATCTCTGAGTGGAACCTTGAGGGCACCGATTGTTGGAAACTGAAAGCAGCTCAGGATCCAGTTCCACCAGTCCCATCATCCAGGTTCACAGCATGAAGCCCACATTACAGCTAATATTAACAGAACACAAAAGCTCTTCGGTTTGTACGTCACTCTTCCTGTCAGGAGTGCGGCGCTGTGAAAGAGCCTGCCAGCCGCCGTTCACTGCTGCTGTTTGAAGCAGGAGGTAAAAGTGATGTTTTAATGAAGCTCCATTGATCAGAACATTTCAGCCTGATAATTAAATCATCGCTGTCAATAGTGCGATGAGAATCCATAGACTTGTATGTCAGACTTGTTTACAGCCGAATATATTTTTTCTTTTGTCTGTCTGCACCTTATTCATAAAGACAACATGACATTTGGGGGTTTTCTGCAGCTGATAAAAAACTCCTGCTTTTTAAATACAGTCAAAACTACTACTGAGACGTTTTGTCATTTTTCATAGTTTTCTTGTTTTGCAATAAAACTTCCATCGCATTTTTTTTTTTTTTGCCTTCAGTAAAATGTTTTTAAAAGAATAAAGGAATGCTGCCCATCCAAGAAATAAAAACATCTTTGCCAAAACTGGACACAGGGTACTAACCAAGTATGTATTCAGTAAGTACCAGGTATGCACCCTGTACTTACTAGACAGCTGAATAGGAATAAAACAGGATATGTACCAATAACTCCAGGGTACATACCTGATACCTAGGGGTTATGTTTCTGTTGCCTACTGCCATTTACCAAGTATGTACCTGATACCTAGTAGTACCAGGTACACACCCTGGTACAAGGTAAACACTCAGTGCCCAGTAAATACCAGATATGTACCAAGAAGCAACCTACTTAGTACAAATCTGGTACCTAGTACTAGGTACTCAGACAAAATATCCATCAGAACCTGTGGTTCAATCTGGAATTGTGTGCTATGACTTTTGGGAGCAGTTCATCATACGATGTAGAAGAAATTTGCAACAAACTGCATAAAATTTCTGCAAAGACAACTAAAGGACTTTGGTAAAGTGAGAAAACCCAAGCCTTTCTGGAGCTCTACAGCTCAGACACACCTCACAGAAGAAACTTTGTTCTAAGTTTAAACGAGTCACAGAAAGTTGGACTTGAAAAACGTAACTGGCATCTTGATATTTTCAATGGTTTTTACAAAGCTTAAGTTTTGATTTTTGAAGATTTTACCACAGAATGCTCAACTGGTGAGTTGTCTAAACTTTACAAAACCTGTGTAAGTAAACTTTTCCTGATTGAAGAGTCTTTACATTCTTCCAGCCTACATGAAAACAATGAGGCATTTCCACCCAGTGTGTCTCTCACTTCTATAGGACTTAGTTTTCTCATAAATCCTCCCAGAGTGCACATCTAAACTCCTATTGACTTCCCTGTACCCGAGCTCAGAATATTTTCATCAAAGCTGGAAGCGAAGGGTATCTTTAAAGTTGTTAGATTTCCTCCATAAAACATTGAAGAAACATAAAAACCGTCACGTGTGACAACCAGACACTTCTGCTTCTTACTGTTCAGGAAGGTTTCCAGTACGGCTTTCAGTTTTTGCATAGTTCAGCACTGCATTTCTGTCTGCCTTTCACATTAGGAGTACTGTCTGACACTGGTATGTGTTTACTACACTGACTGTGAAATTATAATCCAATGAGACCTGGGAGGTTGACGCTGTCTTCTGGTTGCAGTCCAAGTTTTAAGTCCCGCCCCCTTCCAAGTAAGCAAACTGAAAGCCATCCTTGGTAAAACAAAAACATCTCAGATCATATTTTCCAGGTGTTGACTTGTTGGCTCACGCAGTTCTTACCTCGCTGCTGTATGTTTTATAGTTTATTTTCATTTAGCTGCAATCAGTCATTTCATGCCTAACAGAAAACTCATGTGACACCATGATGGGGTGGCAGGGAGAACTTAAAGCTCCGCGTTCCTAGACTTACTACTTAATGCTCCCTGACATTTTGTCAGCTTGGATTATTACAAAAGGAAGTCCTGTTGGGCTTTAGAGATGAAAATTGGTGGATGCAGGAATTTCAAGCAGTAGCTGCACTGGCACCCTTCAACATTTCTTCAGAAATGTTTTACTTTCACCTTTAAAGTTCTCAGAAAGAGGTTCAAGGAAAATAAATAAATAAGACTGTCGATTCAAAATAAGCCTGTGCTACAGCTAACGCTTTAAAATCCTGACAGCTTGATGGTGGGTTACTTTTTAACAGACCAAATCGAACATTTACTGCAAATGGTTGTAGAAAATCAATCTGTGTTTGAGTTTTTAAGGGTCATTTACCTGAATTCATACAGATTTCTTTTCGTTGTTGTTTAGTCAGACCCAGTCATACAGGCACTGGTAAGAAATACAGCAAAGGTAAATTCAACTCAGCCTTCAACACTGAAAAGAAAAGATTGCTGTGCTGAAAAAGCAAGTGATGCAAAAATTATGAGCTGTAAATCTAGACAAAGCAGTCAAAGTTGGTAACAGAACAACTTTATTATTTGGAAAATGATTTGATTTTCTGTGAAAAACAGTTCAGGTTTGGAGCCAGATGTTGAAGAAAAATGGCGTCTTGTACTTTAATAGGAAAAAGAGGAGACAAAAGGTTCTGCAGTCGTTAAAGGTCGTATCTCATTGAGCTGCGATTAGTTGGCAAACATCATTCATGAGGAGCTTTCAGAATGTCTCGAAACGTTCGTTGGGGTTTTTCCAGTTTCCTCACGTGAATCTTTGAGGCTCACAGTCATGTTGCTTGAATTTTAAACAACTTCAAAGAATTTGGGTGGCAAATTTTCTCTAAAAATAATCACAGAGTTGGCGTTGGCATCTTGAACCAATCTCAAAGCCTTTTAAATCAAACTTCTGTCATTCTAGAGCGACAGAGTTCTCCTCTGACAGAAAACACCTGAGGTCCAGGTCTAAAAACTACACTGCTAATAAGAAACAATTATTTAAAACTGGATCAAATCAGCTTATCCTCATTTCGAAAGCGTACTCCAGCAGATTGAATCATAAATGTGGGGGCGGCTGCCAAGGTGGGTAAAAGCCAGACAAGGCAGGTACGATCTGGGCAGAGGTTGGCAACAAAATAATGTGCACGGCCGAGAATACAGTTTTACAAGTGGTGCACAGGAAAAAAGGGTGTAGGTTTTAAAAAACTGGATGCTCAAAATGGCTCGCTGGTTGCTTTCTGCAACAGAAAGTTTTTTTTCCTGAAAGTTTGAGTCTCCAACAGTCCCAGCTCAGTGAGATACTGACTTCACAACATGAAGAGATTTTTATGAATATTAAAGCATATTATTCCTGTGGCCCTCACAAAATAAAAATATACACTGCAAAAGTAGCACAACGTGGCAGCTTTCAGACAGCGAATTAGTGCCACTGTGGATAAAACCAGAACAGGAGCTGGTGGACGGGGCAAAGGGCAGGAACCCCGAGGGTCAGACTCCTCACCCTCAAAGGTCCTTCCCTTCTGCACGCCTACCTGTTGGAGCCATGTTGCCCCTCCCTCCTCACTGCTGGTGCTGATCCAGGTCTACCCCCTTCCCCTTTCATGTGATTTCTGCTTTTCCCTCTAAATTTACAGCTTATAGAGGTCCTTTCTGTAAACTTACAACTTTAATCTCTTAGTTTTCTCTCAGATTTGTTCTGTAATTTAACAATCTCTGTAAACACGAGTTGTTGTTTTTTTTCTGGTCAGTTTAAGACTTTAATCCTGGAAGTTTTGACTTATTTTTATTAAATTTATAACATTACAATACCAGAGAATATCATAGCTTTATTTTAGTAAATCTAGACTTGAATTTGACTTTTTTTCTTGCAAATTTAACATAAAATATCCAAGGTTTTATGGCAATAATGTCAATATTTTGATTATTTTTCTTTTCTGATAAAGGCAGCATGTGAAGAAGAAACTGTGGCCCTGAGAATCACGCTGCTAAATTTCTCCAGATGCAGCTGGGTTGCTGCTAGCTCTGTGTTGAGCCGGCAGTGGAGACGGTTTCCTGCTTCGGGGACTGCTGGGATCTGTCTGCCAGCTCGGACAGAACCTGGACGGTCTGGGCCAGCCGGCTCAGCCCCTCGTCCTCCATGATGAGCTGGGGGGAACACAGGGAGTCCTGGGGGAGGTGGAGTAGATACGAGTAAGAAACACAAAACACGCAAATCTGCTTACTGAAGGTTGTGAATATTTGCTGCGTCACGGGAACCCCTTCTTCTCCGTAAAATCTATTCCTGACTAAATTAACATCATCAAAGCTTAAAGTAAACATTCAAACTGATTATTTATTAAAAGCTCAACTGTCAGTTCCAACACCAGCCCGCTCCTTTGAGGCTGTTGTAGGTTTGATCAGATTTGACTGACAGTGTTGGCAACAGGAGCGACCCAGCAGTCAGATCACCGAGAGCTGACAGGAAAATGTCTCCAGGGCTTCTTCTGTTAGCCAAAAATATTAAAGGAAAAGGGGAGCAGGTCCTAATGTGTCTAAGAATTAGGAGAGCAATTTGTGTAATTGTGCCGCTGACATAAAGTATAATGTAAATCGTGACCATTTTGAACTGAGGTTTAGCAGTACAGGACTTCAAGGACTTCGGGTCCACTGTCCAGTAAAACGGGGAGTGTGGTGCAGAGGTGAAGAAGAGAGTCCAGGCAGGATGGAGTGGATGGAGAAAAGGTTAAGGAGGGATTTGTGACAAAAGGGTGGCAGCAAAGGTCAAAGGAAAGGTTTACAGACAGTGGTGAGAGCAGCCATGTTGTATGGTTTGGAGACAGTGGGACGGACAAAAAGACAGGAGACAGAACTGGAAGTGTCAGAGCTGAAGATGTTGAGGTTCTCCTTGGGAGGGACAAGGATGGACAGGATTAGGAATGAGGTCATCAGAGGTACAGCTCAGGTTGAAGGACTGGGAGATAAAGTTAGAGGCCAGACTGAGATGGTTTGGACATGTGCAGAGGAGGGACAGTGGCTATATTGGTAGAAGGAGGTTAGAGACAAAGAGGAGACATATGGATGCAGTTAGAGAGGACATGGAGGGAGTTGGAGTGAGGACAGAGGACAGAGTTGGATGGAGGAGGACTCGCTGTGGAGACCCCTGGAAAGGGAAGAGCTGAAGGAAGAAGTTTAGTTATGAACAAAGTGGATGGCTGCTGTCTTAAAACAAATTCACTCTTAAAAATTTCAGTTCATTGCCGTTTTTATAAACATTTCCATCACCAGAATTTTAGACCGAAATCATCTTATGAGAAATGAAGGAGTTATAGTCTTTTTGGTCAAAACTGGAAAAGAGCATTATGTGTGATCTCATGTCATATCACAGGTTGTCACACTTAGAGAAAGTGTTGTGAATGACTCTCAGCTACAACCACACTAAATCTTAGCTCAGTATGTGTAACAATTATCTAAGTTATAGCTATGTTTTGTGTCGGCTAATGTTGATTAGCTGTTTTTAAACTGAGTTGACTCTAAAAGTTCATCCAATGATTACTTTCTGAAAGTTTCATCACTTCCTGCAGGAATATTAGACTAATACTGCTGAAATGATTAAGTCACGTGAATTTGATTGTAGTGGAATGATTGAAATTATAGAGTTCGTATGAACCTCTAAAAAAAAAAAGAACGTTTGAATGATTGTCGTTTTAAGATGAAAAAGTCCACTTTGGAAATGGCCTCAGTCAAAGAAACCATTATAAGCTCATGAATACAGTCTGAGTTAGTTTTAACAGCTGACTTAAAAGTTTTATATAAGTGTTACCACAGAATGTTGTTTTTCTGCCTCTGTCAGTTTTGGATTACATGGTTATTCCAGCGGGAACAATAAGAAATTCCTGATGGCTGTAACCCCTGGATGCCTCAGCAGTGTGTGGCTAGTTTTGGTGTCATTAGCGATTTTGTAAAATCAGAGTAAATTAATGTCACACAATAAGGTCAGAGGTCAACAGGGGTTAAGAAAGAAGGCACCTGAGAACACAAGAATCAATAAACTTTCTCCAATTCACAGCAAATATGTCATTCTTTTGTATAAATATGAAGACGTGAATCAGTTTGACTCCACTTCTTCCAAAGTTAACAGTCTCCACATTTACCATCATTTAGTTAGTTGTGTTTACTACCCAGCTAATATACTATTACTGTCTAACCCCAGCTACATAAATAATCAAAATAATATCACAAAATATAAAAAAAATTACCTGAATAATCCGATTAAATGCAAAGCCTAACTTGCCTAACTGCTGGGTTTACCTTTGTTTTGTTTTTTTTTAATCCTGATTGATCCTGTGACCGCAACCTTGACACTGACAAACAAAATGGCGGTCTGATCATATGACTTAGTTTATTTACACAACAGAATTCTGTGTAAAGAAGTTTAATGCAATATTGACAGTGGTGTAATGATTAAAAACTAGCATTCAAATGAACCACTATGAAATTTTTGAGATTAGAGGCATTTTAAGGCAGCAATAAACCACTTTGGTCTTGGCTCCACTTGGGACTAGCCATTAGCTCATCAGTCCTAAAATTAAACTCCATTTCTCTACACTGAGGTTGTTCCGAGCGCTGTCTGCAACAGGTGAGATATTTATTATTCCCAACTTTTAGACAGAAACCCACTTCAAAGTTGCTGAACTTTTCCTTTATCAAAAATAATTTAGTCTTTTTCCAGTCTTCCTGTGTATGTTCTTTATTTAAAGGTTGTGTGAGTTTTATTTTCTATTTTTAAAAAGGTCCCTCTATGTCCAGTTGAAACTCTACAGATGGTGGAAACGCTGCAGACAGTTGTGTTCAAACCTACTTCAGACAACGAGGCTTTAGAATGCTGGAAATGTTTTAGATGTCAAATTGAGTTCTGCCTCCCGATTTCAAGTCCAGCAACGACGCAGTACTTCACCAGCAGCTTAAATATCCAGGCTGCTCCCTGCCCGTGCTGGATGATTATTGCCATGTCCTGCTACCTCAGCAGAGCCCGGACCATCGTAAAGAACCCCCCACGCCCTGAACATAAACATTTCCTGCTGCTACCATAAGGCAGATGATCCACGACTGCCAGAATCTGCACATCCAGACCCAGAGGCCATCTGAACTACAAACTCTTCTAACAGTCACCGAGTCACTAAGGTCTACTTTATTAAGGCATCTTAAAGGGATAGTCCAGTCAACTTTGAAGTGATGTTCTGCCTAATAGTTATCAGTAGTTAGTACCTGATCAGCCGTGACATCAGTCATAGAGCACAGAGAGAGTGGAGGAAGAGGCAAAAGTCTTAGACCAGGATAGGTTAATGGCTAGCCTGGGGACTAAATTTTAAAAACTTTCTCAGAAACAACACACTGATGTTAACAAATGCTACTTTAGCTAATAATAAAGCTTTAAACTTTTAAATGACACTTTGTTTAGTTTGTCGCCAGTTTCTCGACGACCGTGTTACTTCTCAGATCTGTGTGTGTGGAGCACAGACAGACCCTGTATTTGGTGCTGAAGCTGCTGAATTTATCAGTCTGGTGGTTATAAAGGGCATATTTGACTACACAGACTGATGCAGTCAGCAGCCTCAGCATCATTGACGTATTCTACCGAAGCATCTGGATAATCGGCTGAGAAAACGATCACAAATTAAACAGTGTCACGCAAAAGTGTAGAGGTTTAATATCAGCCAATGTAGCGTTCTTTCACACCAGTGTGACAGTTTTGAAAAGAGTTGTTTTATAAACCTGAAAAATTATTAAAAAAAACAACTGGCACTCATTTAGTTAACCATTAGCCTAGCCTGGATGAAGACTTATCTCTTTTTCCATCAGTGTATCCCTGATTAAAGTACCAACTAATAGTAACCATTAGTCACTTCAAAGTTGACTAGACTATGAGTTTAGTATTTTCACTGCATTTCTTTCATCATGTAATGTTTACTTGTGTGCATAATGTGTGATTCAATCTTGAATCCTTAAAGCGTTTAAGGCAAGGATTTAAATATGTTTACGGCAGTGGTCTCCAATCCTGGTCCTCGAGGGCCACCATCCAGCATGTTTTACTTGTTCCTCTGCTCCAACACACCTGATTTGAATCAATGGGTGATTAACAGGCTTCTGCAGAACATGAAGAGGTGATTTAACCACTGAATCAGGTGTGTTGGAGCAGAGAAACAAGGAAAACCTGCAGGATAGTGGACCTGAGGACCAGGATTAGCCACCCCTGGTCTATGGATATAATAAAAGGTAAACTAGTCCACACTTCATCTTTATGTTTTAACTTGGATCTTGGGACATCTAAGAGAAACTGACTGGTGGATCAGAGTATTTTGTTTCTGGTGTGTAGATGTTAAGAAGTTCAGATAAATCTGACAGAGCACGGAGCCAGTGAAGGCATCACAAGGCTGGGGTTGTATGTTCTTGTACTCATGTATCCTTTATGCGTCTGGACCCTGGAGTCTAAATGTTAAAATTCTATTATTAGTGATGAAATACTTTTCTGTTTTAGAAAATGAAAGAAGAAAATCTCCTTGAGGCGTGGATATAAATAGAAAAAAAAAAAAAAAAAGAGTTAACACATTAAAAAAAAAAGCTCTGTATCAAAACATGTCATTTCAGTCTCGCACACGGTGGATACCTAAAGCATCCACACGACCTGTCAACTGTGAGTGTTTATCGCCTGCAGGCCTGAAATGAAAACCCATTAAATCCGTCTTCCTCCCACTTTGCTTTGAACAGGCAGCCAGGCGGATGGAAAAATAAAAAGCTGCTCACTCACCTACAGTATGTTGTAAAACTGAAAAGCTGTGATGATCAATCAAAGGCTCTTGTTTGCCTTTTAATCAAGGCTTCCTGTCACTCAAACCTTGTGTTTTTCTGTCTGTGAAAACTACCCCCACTCCCTCAATAAGAGGAAGTTCTTCATCTTAGCTTTCATTATCTTACAAACCAGGAACAGGAAACACATTAGCCCCAATCGTTTTCTTCTAAATACTCTTTTTCTTGGATATTTGATTTCTGTACAGGATGGGTTCAGACATTTAACCACAGTTTTTAATGAAAAACCATCATATGGAAGGTATTCGTTGCCACCAAACACCTAAATGCTGGCTCATGCCAACAGCAGCAGCAGAGGGAACATCTCGCAGGATTTGTTAACATTGTTTTTAGATGATAAACCTGAGTGTTTTTCCTGGCTGAAGGCCCTCTATTACAGACAAATCAATATTCAGAGACACTCCCTGAACAAGGCACAATTGGCACCCATATGAGGTACATCATCGTGGCTTCCAAAAGTATTCACCTCTGTGGTATTCTTTCTGCTTTGTTGCCTTAAAACCAGGAATTAAAATATTTTCAATTTGATTATAAGTAATGGACCAACACAAAATACTCTTAATTAAATTAAATAAAGGAGGGAAAACAGTTGTTTTCAATAAATAAATAAAACTGAAAAGCGGTCTGTGTTTTAAAGCCTCGACTGTTACCTTCAGGAGCTTCGTTCGATAAGCAAGTGAGAGATCTGAGTTACAGAGGATATTAAGATTTATACACACCTCTCCTGATAGACCCAAGAATCAAAAGAAGTCTGACACCTCTAAGTAGTGCGGGCTACCAACGACCAACAGACATCATGAAGACCAAGGAACTCTCTACACAGGTCAGAGGCAAAGTTGTGGAGTCTTACAGATCAGGGTTGGGTTATAAAAAATATTAGGAGATGGAAAAATGATGTCACCACAGGGCACTACAACTCATGGACCGAGTAAAGAGGACAATAATAAGAGAAGCAACCAAGAGGCCAAAGTTGACCCTGATGGAGCTGAGAGATGGGAGGATCCGTCAACAGGAGAACTAGAAGCTGCACAGAACTGGGCTTCATGAAGAGTGGCAGCAAAAAGACATTGCCTAAATTAAAAATAATAATATTTGTTCCTCAAACATGTACAAGAAACTGTTGTGATCAGATGAGACTAAAACTGAATCTTTTGTGGATCTACAGTGAAGCATGGTGGTGGCAGCATCATGCTGTGGGGATGTTTTTCATCAGCAGGAACTGGGAAACTGGTTAAATGCTTACACTGCTGCAGAAGGCGGGGACACTAACTTTGGGGGCTGAATACATATGCATTAACTGCATACTTTGCTGTTTCAACCAAACATATCAAAACATTCGGCTCAATCAGTAATATGGAGCCGACTTTAGTATTTGTAACTTTTGTACTTTCTGAATTATTGAACTATATTTGAAAAAAAAAAAACAATTCCTATAGAAATACATTAAGGTTCTTTAATTCCTTCAAAAACATTGTTCTGTGAAATCTATATCAGCATATTTGCTGTATTTTTGGCTGATGCTTCTTTTAGCTACATCCATCGATCCTTTTTCTTTTACCCACTTCTCCTTTTCGGGTCACGGGGACAGGTCTAAAGTCCATCACAGGGCCACTTTTTGCTGCAGCTTAATTTAAGCTTTTGTTCTGATTTAACGTCAAGAAATCAGTTTGTTTCCTCAACAAATTTTTGCAGTCTGTCAGCCCTCACACTGCATTTTTATATACGTCTCTCTTGTTTAAAGTAAGTTTTCCCCATTTAATTTCATTAATTTAAAGTCTTTTTGTAGAATTATTACTTGGAAACAAATTAAAAATCCATTTAACTTACAGGGCAACAAACAAGAAAGAATACCAAGAGGGGTGAATACTTTGTGATGGGATTCTTGAAGCTTGTTCAGGAAACCATTTGGTCTTCAGCCTTCGTTACCTGAACCTCTGACCTCACACACAATGCAGGTAACTGTGAGCTGGACAAGACACCCTCCATCTGCAGTGAAGCAGGCAGACTGACGCAGACAGCAGCAGTTTTATCGAGCGGCACGGCGCAGCGCCGTCCAAACCTCAAGGCTGAGAGTTCTACCTTTTTACTCTGACCTTGGCTCGGCAACTCACCCGCTCCGACAGCAGCTAGCGGGGGCTCGCGATGGAGAAACCTGCTGTTTGGAGAGCACACAGGAGCTTTGACAAAGGTTAAAGCACAGAGCAGGGAGAATTTACTTCAGGGCATCTGCACACCTCCTCGCACACCCAACTCATTACACAGGTTCAAATGAGAGGAGGACTTTAAGACCACATAGATGTAAGAAAACTAAGTTTGTCAGGTCAAAAGCTGCTGCTGGGTTGGACCCAATTGTCTAAAACCAACATCTTTCACTATTTATCAGCATCATTACTGCCCCCGCACACCCATAACTCAATATTAACTCAATAACCTAGAATGTCTCGCTCAAATCTGCCTTACTGATGGATTGCCTCTGAAAGTGGAACTTGGCAAAGGATGAAAACTAGAGCAAATCTGCAGTCAGCTTTTTAAACGTGTCTTTATGTGATGGAATGAAGGACGATCTGGTGTTTGTTGTCACCGGTTAACCTCTTGAGCTCCATCAGAAGCTGATAAAAGAAAGAAAGTCCTCGAGGTCCCGACACTGCGTGAGTAAGATGTTGAGGCGGCTGCAGATGCCCTGAACACACACGTTTCTGCTGGTTAGGCAAAAGCACAACAGCGAGCAGGCACAGAAAGAGCACATGGTCCAAGTTTCAGGGTGGTTTCTCTTTTTTTTAATAATTTCTTTACAGCAGGAAGGAAAGAAAACTTCACTTATAAATTTATATAAAGTCAAAAAAGATTCTTAATATTACAAGAGAATTATATAAATATAGAATACAACAATATTTTCTGTTCCACTAACATAAGAATATAGCTTGGTCTGAGCCAGCGGAGGAGTCATTTATAAAGAATACATCTGAAATGGAGCAAGTGAAACATCTCAACAGCAGGCTAATTGAACAGGAAAAAAAACTTTCAGAAAGAAGAGGGATGCTTTCCAGTGAACATTCTGAGCTTAAAGGGATATTTTGGCCATTTTGAAGTGTAAAAGCTTTGAATCATTAATATCTTACCTGCTGTAGATAGCTATGTTAAGTGCTATGAATTTTTGAAGATGAAAGTTGGTTTAAGATAGCAGGGATCCACTTTAGAAGTGAGTCTGCTAGACGTTATTAGCTTGTTAACATTAAAGTGGGGCATTTTAAGTAACTACTGATTTCTCTCAGAATACTCAACCACTCCTACCACCAACCTGTAGCTATCCCTCTAAACCTGCAGTAAGACCAGCTGTAGAAATAATTAATAAAGCCCAACAACTATCAGCACATCAACAAACTGTTTGAAAGCAGAGGAAGCATCTTAACGAGCGCAAAACATCCGAGGCTACAGGCCTAAATGTCACGCTAACGATGCATAATAATTATTGACCAACTGGTTCAAATCTGCCCGCACTTTCAAATGTGTACTCCAGCAGCTTACATAAGAAAAGTGGGGACAAAGCGGGTCGAGGCGGGTGTTATGTGGCTGGAGGTGGACGACAAAATAATCTGCACGGCCAAGAATACGTTTTTTTAATGAGATGCAACGGGAGAGTTGCTCAGTTTCTCACAAGGTTGAGTCGTCAACCGGTCTCAGCTGCAGCTCGGTCCGATATGACGGCTCACTGCTGCCGTTTGTGCTCGTAAATAACCCAGAACCCACGTAAAAACTGTAGAAAGCTCTTTATGGTAGTGTTTGCATGAGCTGCTATTCAGTTCTGAAAACAGGAGCCGTTTGAAGACGGCGACGATCTGCTTTGTTCGGACCAGCCATTAGCTCATCGGTCCTGTCAGATTATTTCTCCAACCTGAAGTTGTTCAAAGAGCTACCTATAACAGTCTCATTATTCATAGGTTTAAACAGACCACTTCAAAATGGCTGGAACATCCCTTTAGGATAACTGCAAAAAGATGGCATGAAGCTGACAGCCAACAGAAACATAAATGTTTGCACTTTACACTTTTATTTATTTCTTTATTTCAGTTTGGCTGCTGTAATTTAATGCCCAAATGAGTCCAGTATTAAATGTCTAAGAAGGATAATATGCTTTACGATGTGTTGTAATGTTTGGAAAGCACTAAAAAAAACTTTTTTTAATTATTATGCCACTTCCTGGTTTCTAAATTCATGTCATGCTTCCTCCTTGACGTTTAAAGTCTGCACGTTTTCATCTCATATCAGCTGGAGCCTCCCATCCTGTTCCAGCGAACAGATTTCTATGCATTACGAGGCTTTACTTTGGAGTCCGACAGAAAGCAGCAGTAGATTACAGCAGCAGCTAAAAAGAAAATCCTGTTGTAGCTTTAAGGAGCTAAATCTGTCAGCATCTGTTGAAATCATCCAGAGACATGAAAATGTGAAGACCAACGATGTAAAGAGCAACGCTCGCGAAATGTACAAACTTATTCAAAACTGGAAACACAATATTTCTCTGTGGCTTCAATAAAGATGAATAATGGCCAGTATTTGTCGGTTTATTCTTAGGATTGTTTACCTAATTAACACCGAAACAATCAGTCTGAATCACTGGGAGCAAAGTTGGATCAACTTTTGTGTCTTCCTGAGAATAAAAAAAATTAATAAAGTCTTATTGAATTCATTAAATTGGTCAAGACTCGTCCTTTATTGCTTCAAACTGAAGTGCAACAATTTTTGTTCCTATTGTTTCAGTCGTGTTGGATTTTGGACTTAAAGGTTTAAGGCAGGGGGTCTGCAACCTCTGAAGTGACTCCTTGTAAATCTGCCCCCCAAAACATGTTAAACCTGAGCATTGTTTACATTTAAATAAACATTTTTTTCAGTGGTTACCTGTCCAGGTTTTTGCAACATGAGCATGAAGTTTCTGCAGCAGAATGACACTAATAATACGAGCTGGGCTGCCTGAGTCGACTCAGTTTTTACATCTTTTCTGCAGCAGACTCGGCTGTTTCGTTTCCTCTGGACTGTTCTACAAACGCAGTGATCGGTTTGACTTCGTCAG
Source organism: Kryptolebias marmoratus (assembly GCF_001649575.2). Classification (NCBI taxonomy): domain Eukaryota; kingdom Metazoa; phylum Chordata; class Actinopteri; order Cyprinodontiformes; family Rivulidae; genus Kryptolebias; species Kryptolebias marmoratus. The sequence goes on from NC_051436.1 coordinate 16,114,500, forward strand.
CCTGCTCCCTGCTTTGTTTGTGCACCTTCCTGACTTACAACGTTGGTCGTTTCTCCACCAGAAAAAAAAAAATCCCATTTTTCAACATAGTTCAGAGAAGTGGCTACAAATGCAGATGAGTTATAGATGTTAATGCATCAAAATACAGCAGCTGACAAGAAAAAAACTTGACCGCGCAGTTTGTTCTAATTGAAAATAAACATTTTTTCATTTCCTGAAAAGTTGTGTTTTTGCAACGATGATAAGGCTCATAGCAAGCATTTTATAATAATGTGAAACAATTTAAATAAATGCTTGCCTCCAAAAAATAAAAAATATAATTAAAAATCTGGCAAGTAAAATAAAGGTTTAGGTTTATTTGGAAAAAGGTTTTCATAACCACATCATTAAACTGATCCCATCTTTTTAGGTTCGATATATTTTCATATATTAGGCTGCAGAATTTAGTCATTTCCAGATGGGTTACTTATTTTACTTAAATAAATAAATTTAAATAAAGTTGAAGCCACATGTTTACATAAACCGTCTGACATTAAATCAGACCAAACCTTTCCTGTTTTAGGTATTTTTATTTATTAAATGCCTGAATAGTTGGAGTATTAGTATTTGGTATCATTGCCTTTAAACTGTATGACTCAGACATTTTGGGTTTCCTCCCACAAGCTTCTCTCAATAGTTTACTGGAGTTTTGTCCCATTCCTCCTGACAGAACTGGAACTGAGGAGGTTTGCAGGCTGCCTCTCTTGTTTTATACTCGTGTATAATAGTTAGAACAGATGACCCTTCAGGCAGTTCTCTTCCTGATATCTTGGCTCATTTCTTTGATTTTCCCATGATGTCACACAAAGAAGCAGAGTGTTTGAGGTTTAACCTAAAATCCATCCACAGGTGTGCCTCCAATTAAATCAAATGTTGTCAACTAACCAATCAGAAGCTTCCAAAGCCATGACATCATCATCTGGGCTTTCTAAATTGTTTAAAGGCAGAGTAATCTAACTTCTGACTTTCAAGACAGTAACAAGAAATTGTCTTATTATCTGGGCATTTAGAAAACAGTAAATAAATAAGTAAATAATTTTGTGAATCCTAACTGACCTAAAACAGGAAAAGGTTTAGTCTAATTTAATGTTAGAGGAAAAAATGTGTCTTTTTATATGGTGTATGGAAACATCTGGCTGCAACTGTAAGTGAAAACCGTTATCTTAAATTTAAGAGCCAACTACATGTTTTGGCTCTGTTAAACTTTATTTAAAAGAAAAACTGGTAAAAATGGCTTTTTTAAAATATATATAAAGGTTGCAGACCCCCTGTTTAAAGAGACTAAATCCCCTAAAATCTGATCCCTGGTTTTAGCTTCCAGACTCCACATCATTTAAATCAGGTTTTAATCTGAGTTTAGCTGAAGACGCAGGTGGACACGAGTGAAAACACTTAAATCTGACGGGTTTCTTTGTTACATGTGAAGTCAGAAAAGGACTTTAGTGTTATTTTATCTCTATATAACTGAATATTGATCTAATTTCCTGTTTGCGATTTGTAGTGTCCATCCTGGTATAAAAACTTCTGAATATGGCCTTCAATCAAACTTGTGTTTCACCACAAGCAGCTATAACCACAACAGAGCCGGAAATAAATAAAAAATAAGAATAATTTAATAGCCTGTTTACATTTTTACAAGTAAAGTCAGCAGGTCAAACGGACCAGTGACGATGACAAAAAAAAGGAGACTTCCCCCAACCCCTCGGAGGGGTTTGTACCGTCTGTTTGGAGACTGATGCAGCAACGGCGCCCCCTGCTGTCACACACGCACACACCATCGCTTCACATCCAACACACTTCCATCAGCCTCAGCAATAAGAATCACATTCATAGTTCAGTCTGAAGGAACAGCTTCACAGGATAAACAGCCTGAGCTCCTCCGGAGGCACAACCCGTCTCAGAGGTCCAGTCCAAACTGTGTCCGAAAGGAAAACTAACGAGGCCAGATTAAGGATTTTTTTTTTTTACAGGGTGTTGAATTTGTATTAACACACCTAAACCAAACCACTCTTAAAAACTAGGAACTAATTGTTTTTCCACTGAGTCTGAAGCCTTCATTTCCTGCAGTCTGAATAAAGTTTTTGTCATTTTTCATTGAAGCGTGGACCTTAAAGGAATATTTCATCCATTTTGAAGTGGGTTTCTGTGGAAAAGTTAGAAATTATTACCTTACCTGATGTGAATAGTTCTTTGAAACAAACTCATTTTGGAGCAATCGAGTTTTTCTTACAGGTCTGATGAGCTAACGGCTAGTCTGAACGATTACTGCCATCTTAAAATCTAAAAAAACGTCATAGCTGTTCATGCCAACACCAGTTTGTAAACCTTTACATCACTTTTATTTACTTTAATTCTGTATTTATTTGCACAAATAGGGGCAGCAGCAGCTAGCCGTAGCATTTCTGGTGCAGCCAGGGTTCCCTTCCTGCAGAAATTTTTAATTTCTGCCAAACTAATGGTGTAATGTGGTGCAAAAGTTTAAATCTTAGAGTTTACATGAGTCTCTATGAATTTTTTTATTTTATTTGTTCTATAGACAGAAGGAACCCATATTTGGACTACAGCGAATTCTGTTCAAACACTTATCTATAGCAGGTAAGATATTAATTCCTCAGAACCTGTCGACAGAACCCCACTTCAACATGGCCGAAATCAAATCTCCCTCCTTTCCTCCCACACTTGGCTCGATCAGTGAGACACTTTGTGCCACGGAGCAGCTCAGTTTCGGACGCAACTTCCACCTTTTCCAAACGTTCTGTGCTTTAAAGAGCGGAGGCTGAATTAGGTCGAGGGTGATTCGTGGTTCGTCCTCTCTCACCGTTTGCCCGTCCTTACATCCAGTCAGAGCAGCTGAGAGGTGGAGACGCACTTAGGGCTCAGGACATCTGTTCTACAGTCAGGGTGTATGCTCACACACACACACACACTGCGGATTTCGTGTGTGTTTAGGATTTTTCGTTGAGTTCGGGGGCCGCCGCTTTAGGTGAGCAGGTAGCAGTAGACGACGTAGAGAAGCGCCATGACGGCACAGTAAAACAACAGGAAGTCTGTAGACAGCAGCGAGGAGGGGGAGGAGGGCGGCGGCGGCGACGACGAGGCCGCGGCTGAGGAATGGTGGGGAGGGCGGTCCTGCACCGTCTCCCCCGCCTCCATGGCCAGCAGGGCCGTCACACAGCGCAGCACAGTGGGCAGCTTACACAGAAGCACATCAGAGCTCACACACACTTCAGTCTGAACACACACACATACAGGAGGGAAACACAGGTACTGTTAGAAAAGGATCACAAACAGCAGACTGAATGAAGCGGAGTCAGGACTGGGCTGATGCCGTGGACTTTTTTTGAGGGAAGATTTTCTCCAGATTTGAACCAAACAGACGTGTCAGTCCAGCCCTGACAAGATCCACACATACAGCAACAAACCCGGGCTGCCGGCACATGAAACACTCCTCTCATCCAATACCACCATCATCATCATCATCATCAGTGGAGAACACATTCGTGAGCTGAAAAGAGGAAAGCGGGGTTTACCTCAGGGACTCCCAGCTTGCGACAGGCGGTGATGAAGTTTTCCACGTTGAGTCGAGACTTTGCTGTGCTCAGTTTTGGCTGGAGGGAAACACACGTTGGGTGAATTTACTGAAATTAGGCGACAGTCGCAGACAGCACCGGGGATTTCATCTAGCTCATTACTGTAAATATGTCAATTATGTGTACCCTGCCATCAGTGCACTCCCTCTGTCTGAATTTACATTTAATGGTTACTCGTTTGCTAAATGTTTGTTTTTATGTGTTGTTTTTAATGCTTTTAGTTTTGAACTTGATGCTGCTGTGACAACCTAATTTCCCTCAGGGGATCAATAAAGAATCTTTCTATTATATTAAATTTTACTAGGAAAACTAATTGTTCTCTGATTTGCTCTTGTTTATGTCTTGTTAGGATTAAATGTGTGTGGCCTCAGAGTATTCAGATCTCTTTCCTGTTTTACAATTTTATGTTGCAGATTGTTGCTACAATTGTTTAAGTTCTATTACTCTACGCTCAGTACCCCATATTGTCAAAGTAAAAACTGAATTTTATACAATTTTGTAAATTCATCAAAAATAAAAAAAACTGAAATATCACATTTCCATAAGTATTGAGACTAAACAAGACTTGAAGTTTAGCTCAGGTGCTTCTCATTTCTCTTCACTGCTGCTGAGATGTTTCTACACCTCAGTCAGAGTCCACCTGTTGTCAGATAAACTGATTAGACCTGATCTGGACAAAGCATGAGACAAAGGAGCTGCAGAGCTCAGAGACAGATCTGAGGAAAGCTACAGAAACACTTGTACTGAACCGAAGGAGCCCAGGAGCTCAGAGGCCTCCAGGACTCTCAGATGGAAGAACAGCAGCAGAACCGGGACTCTTCTAAGAGCTGGTCTCCACACTGAACAATCCAAGAAAAAGGAGAGAGGAGACCAAGAACCTGAGCTTCAGAGATCCTGATGGGACTGAGATCCAGAAGGACAAGCAGACCTGTAGGCCTCCATGGATCTGGACTTTATGGCAGAGCGTCTCCATGGAAGCGTCTCCTCAGAGTGAAACACCTGAAAGCTGCTTGAAGGACTCAGACTGTGAGGAACAAGATTAAATTGTTTCATCTAAAGTCTAATTGTCCCGTCTGAAAGAAACCAGGCAGCACTCAACACCTGCATAACACCATCCCCACAGGGAAGTATGGTGGTGGCAGCATCATGCTGTGGGGGTGTTTTGGAGTTGTAGGAAGCTAAATGGACCAAAGTGCAGAGATATCCTCAATGAAAACCTGATCCACAGGACTCAGGACCTCAGACTGGACAGAAGGTTCACCTTCCAACATGACAACCATCCAAAGCAGACAGAGAGGACAAATAGGAGGGGCTTAGGGAAACTCTGTGAATGTCCCGGAGTGGACCAACCACTTTATCATCAAAGCTGGAACTTCTGCCAAAGGAACTTCAACTCAGTTCTCAGTAAAGGGTCTGAATATTTATGGAAATGTGATATTTGTTTGTTTTCTTTTTAATAATTGTGCAAAACTGTATAAAATCCTGTTTTCACTTTGTCACTACGAGGCAGTGAGTGTAGATTATTGAGTAAAAAGGAATTTAAATGATTGTAACACCAGGCTGCAACAAAACGAAAGTGCAGAAGGTGAAAACTGCCAATGAAGCCGAAGTGTTATTTACTCTGACTAGTGTTGTTTTGTCAATGAGACGGTGTTCCAGTGAGACGTTGCTTGGAGTCACAATGTTTGCCAATATTCTGAAACATATTTCCTTTTAATGACAATTATACATCGAGATCACTAAGGAAATATAAGATTATATACGTATATAAGATTCACAGAGATCCAGACTGCAAAACTGCCCAACAATGTAAAAACATTTCTAACAATCAAATTTTAAAAAATCAATTTCCCTCTAGTTGTTAATCTTTGAATCCTTTGTTTAATTATGTAGTAATAGCAATTTTAAAAAATACCCACAACAACTGCAAGTTTTCCTTGTACCCCCCCACCCCCAACAGTTTCCTCAGTGAAATGAACCGGACTGACTTTCTTTCTGAGGGTTTCTGTTAGGATGTGGAACAACAGGCGAGGAACAAAGACGCTCTCTGCTCTACCATAAGGATCGTTTAGTCGACCAGACTCACCACTGCTGGGGAGGGAATGTGAATGATCGACACGGAGCGCGGTCGGATGTGATTGACCAGCTGGCAGAGGACGGTGCCGTTGGACAGAGCTTCGCCCAGGTCCTCTGGCAGAGTGGCCTTCAGCCGAGACTCCAAAGTCTGAGGAACGAGACAGACGTTTGCTCTTTCGCCCAAAGTTACTGAGGAAATGACTTCTTACGCTTTCACAGAAACATGCAGGAAGAAATCAAACTGCATCTGATCAGCTTCAATTTCCACAGACAACCGGCCTCCATAAACTGAAAAATACGATAAAATGGTGATATTTGACAAAGAGTGTGTGTGTGTGTGTGTTTACCTTGCGTAGCTGTATAACGTCTGGGCGCTCCTCTTTTGGCGAGCGCAGCGTGGTGCGAGAGTCACTCCTGCCAGACTCCCCCAGAGTAAACATGGTCCCTGAACAAAAGCAGGCCCAGATGAAGGAGACTGTGGCAGTGATTGAAGACGAGCAGGGTGCTTCGTGTTCATCGTGTACCTGAGGGTTTGACGTTGCTGCGGGAGGAGGTACGAAACAGGAAGCTGTTGGGTTTCGCAGCCTGACCGGGAGGAGGGGAAGTCTTCAGGGAGGGCGGCACATCTGATGGAAACGATCAGGTCATTATCATACAAGTGTAGATGAAGATCCTGGATTTTAAATTGTTGTTATGAGGAAAAATAACTTAAACTTAAACATTTCTGAAGGTACTTTGCAGAGCGTCAATACAGCTACTGCCTGAAAATCCAACATCCAACAAAAGTAATTGGAATTTCTTTTCGAATTAATCTAATTTGAGGAAATGCTGATGTTTTGATATATGAAGTTCATACAAAGTTTTCAGAGAACAGATCAGATCATTTGGGTCAACATGACAGATGTGAGGAGTAAAAAGTAAGTCTCAAACAAACTGTCACTGTGTGAAAACTAAATGGTATTGAATAAAGAATTCCTGGTATAAGAGTCTGATCATAAGACGTGTTATTTTTATGTTGCTACAGAATTTACTAAGGTCCACTTTAAATACAACAGTGTCATCATAGGGCAGGAGCACCATAGCATGTGTTATGTTATAGAACAAGAATAAAAGAAAGAAAGAAGACAAAAATCCCTATGTTTTGAGGTACATGTCTAAAAAATCAAAATAGCTACAATTTAGTCAATTTAACAGATATTGAGCTAAAATCTGGTGTGGTAGTAGCTGAGAGTCATAACACGCACAACACTGAGTGTGATATCTCAAGAATTTATATGAGATCACACAATGTTATTTTCAAGGTATGACCTTTATTTCTCATAAGATGAATTAAGTCTAAAACTCTGTCATTAAAGGCAGAGGGTGGCCTTTATTTTATCTATTTTTTTGTCATTTATACATCATAACAAGTTTAAAAAACATTACACTTAACTTTAAAAAAGACAGAGAGTTGTGTTTAAATAGGCATCCTTTAGTAAGTTGTGTCTAACTAGCAAACACTGGTGAGGTGAAACGTGGAACAAATTTAAATCCTTCCTATTAAACCGAGTGAAGTTAAGTAATAAACAGAAAGCTCTGGTTCCCTGCAGTCTGTAGCTGTGAATGTGGTTTCTGTGTTTGATAAATAGGCTGGGTTTTCAGCTACTCTCACATGCACCCCTGGTTTCTTTCTTGCACTTGGGTGAAAGTTCTACCTGTTCTGCTGTTGGAGCGGTGCAGGTGGACTGAAGGAAACGCTGAGCTCATCTGATCGGCACTCTAAGAAAACAAAAACAGTCCTCAGTCACAACACTGAATATATACAAAACACTGGCACGCCTCTTTGCCGCAGAAACTCACCGCACATCTTTGCCGCAGGCCTGCGAGGGAGGTGCCGTTCTCTGGTGAGGCGCCACTAGGGGGAGACAGACACCACAGTTTACTCGCCTTCAGGCTTCCTTTAGTCTAACTTTGACAAAGTCTGAGGAAATGCAGAAGTGCATGTGTGGAGCAGAACTAAAAGAGATGTGGGTCACTGCTGTCGCTCCGCTGGGTTCGTCTGCTCTATGAGCTCTACTCACCACGAGCTACTTCCTGTCTGTGATGCAGTGGCCACATGACTTCCTGTTTTGGTTGAGGACTTCAGCAAACTGCAAAATTGTGATTGTTGACATGAAAGCATGCAGTAAAATATTAACAGGAACTTAAAACAATTCAGATTAGGCAGATTATTACTGCCAAATGTCAAAGTCTGCCTGTTCAGACACTTTATCTGCGGTCTTGTTTTTACCCCTCAGATAGCAAAACTGGGTTATTTGAAAACTTCAACGGAAAACCTGTCAAGTCCGGTCCAGTGGTTCTGCATAATTAATGCAGTATAGTGCTCTCCTCCTGCCTACCTGGCCTTCTCCCTCTGCTGCTGCTGCTGCAGCCGTTCTCTCTCCTGCCAGATGAACAGGGTGCCGGGCCTCCTGCGCTCCTCCAGGGTGGGGCTGGAAGGGGACAGGGGACACGACGACACCGAGGACTGGGAGCCCACCTCCAGGAGGAGACTGGACCTGGGAGAGACACATGGAGGAGACGGCAGAAAGATCTCGGATTACAACTTTCACGTTCAAAGTTTTATCGCACGTCATTTTTAACAGGAAATGTTTGTATTTTGTTTTTTTGTCCGAGTCAAAATGGTGACCTTTTAATCTCAAGATGGCCACCTCAACATTTGATAATAAACATCTTGTCTGACAGTCTGTGGGAAGCGATTTTCTTTGCTTAAACATTTCGTCCATTTTTCTTCCAGCTTTCTAAAACTCCATACTTCTACAGACTCAAATTTTCAGATTCTTCCATCAATTTCTGAGCTGTTTTTTTTTCTGAGTTCAAATTTATCTGTAAATGTACATAAAGTTTTGACAGTTTTATTGTCCGTTTGCTTCAAACACTGAAAAGAACCGTCTGTGTTCAAACATGAACAGCAGGGAGCAAAACTTCTCAGCGAATAAACTCAAAACGTTTCATTTCAACATTTTTCTACTAAGTTTATAATAAAGTTAAACAACTGCGTTCAAATCTTCAATAAAACTTTGTTATCCTGTAAAATGATGTTGCCATTTAGAGTAAAATAAAACTCTTTGGTTGGGCCAACGTTTGACTGACGAGCTGCATTCAGCATAAGATTATCTGCACTGATATAACATCTTTTTAATCCAAGCTCGACCGTGATTTTTGATTCTCTGCTCCTCCCTTCAACTTTCCTCGGTACCAAATACAAGTCCGTTTGAAACACTCCGACTTCCCTTTTAGTCTGTAGTATTTTATTTTTAGACGTCCCAGAGGAAGTGCTGGAGGCCAAAATGTGGAACATCCGCTGGTTCTGGCTGCAACATGTTCCACTCTTCGTCAGTCAGGAGGAGCACAGCGGCAGACCAGGGACAGCCACGTTCACAGACAGCATCAGGGAGAGTCTGGGCACTGAACAACGGTTAATATGTGGCCTGGATTCAGATAATTAGGGTCAAATATTTGGAACAATGGAGGCTGGCACATAATCATCAGGTGCCGACGGGGCCGCGGGGACAATGAAGATTCCCTGATTGAAGACAAACGTTCAGCAGAAAGAACGCTGCCTGTTGGACACACAGGGGTGGGTGAATGTCCGCCACTTTGGACTAAACCTGGACATTAACCACACAAGATGTCATTTCTGCTCCTAAAATAGGAAACCTTTCCTGTTTCTGCCATTTTTGTTTGCTTATACTGGCTTGAAGGATGAAATTCAAAATCCCTCTACTGACACACAGATGACCGAGCTTTGTTTTCTTTTAAAAAACTTAATATATCTTAATATTAAAGGAGCTGACCCATAAGCACCCTCACCTGCTTGGTAGTCTTTTTCACCATGATTATGTTTTTTCCAACATAGTGGTTTAATATCTGGTGAAGTGCCTGTATAGTATTTTTTTTCCTTTTTCATTGACAATGTGGATGTTTTTTTATACCAGTCTTATTTATATTAACACAAAAAAGGTCACGATCAAACCTCCTGTCTGTGCAGTACACCAAACTGCACAGAAAGTATTCACTCGCCAAGAACTTCTCCACATTTTGTCACGTTACAAGAACGAAAGCATGTGGAAGAAGCTGCTCGGCTCAAAACAAAACTGAAACCAAATGCAAAACACTTGGGTGTCAGAAAACGAACACCATGAATACACCAGTCCCACTGTGAAACACGGCGGTGGCAGCGTCATGCTGTAGAGACGAACGCCAAAAGACTTGCAGCTGGAATTGCTGTGAAAGGTGGGGTTTATAAAGTGACGGCTCAGGAGTCTGAATACAAATCTAGGTATTTATTTGTAAGAAAAGATTGAAAACCACATTCCGTTTTCCTTCCACTTCACATTTATGCTCCTTGTGTTGATCTGTCACATAAAATCTAAATAAAACACTTTGAAGCTCATGGTTCGAACGTGACAAAATACTGAAAGGTTCAAATTGTGTGAAGACTTCTTCAAGGTGCTGTACATTAACACAAAACCAGTCATGATGGAGGCTTGTCAGCGCTCATCTCTACAGACAGATCAGGATGTTTGCAGATCAGCCTTTAGTTCTTGACCTGCCTCCTCTACGCTCTCCAAGCATTTAGGTTAAGGCAAGAAAATATCTTCATTTGGGTCTGACATCTTCTCAATAAATGCTAATAAATAAGAAGCCCACACTGCAGCTGCACCTATTGTTGATGAAAAGTCCAGCTGTGCTTCAATGTTGCAACATTCCAACATTTGTGACGTTCAGAGCACCTATTAGATGAAGTAAAATAGACTCGGTGAGTAACTAACAGTAACTAATGAGAACTGCAGTTTATTGACTTTTCCCAGCTTCACAAAAAGCCCCACAGTCAGTCTGAGAAACAAGAACAAAAAGAAAATGTTTAAACTTGTCCTTCTGGCGTTCCAAGTTTTTAAGCAGGAAAATCGGCACGGAGCTGCATTAAAATGGAGGAGTGTCACAAAAAAACAAACAAAAAAAAGAGGACGAGGAGGGGAGTAGTATGGAAATCCTTTTCAAATGTACTGCTACACCTTCTTATGAATCCTGTTACCAAGCGAGAGCCTCGGTTCTCTGAAAAGCTTTTGGTTTGGTTTTCAGAGTCGTTATGAACATTTTATGCCTTACTTCTTTAAACAGCCTCGGTTTGGAGAACCAGAATTTAATTCTGGCAATGACTGACGAACCAACAGCTGGTTTGAAACCAAAGTGGATTGCTGCCATTCAAAAAGTCCTCGTGAACACCATGTCATAAACCTTTACACTGTCATCAAGTTCACATTACAGAGTATTACAGAGTACCACACAATTTTATAATTATTTCAAAGCATAAACAGCACAGGTAGAAGTGGCGAGTAGCACTTCTGGGGCATCAAGGGTTCATGTCCCACAGGAACTTTATTATATTTTTTCCAAAATAATGTGTAAGGTGAAACCTACAGCGATGTAAAGGTTTATAAAGGAGTGATGCATGAACTGCTAAAAGATTTTGGAGATTGGAGTTATTTAAAGATGGCAGCAATCCACCTTTGTGTTTGCTTTGCTCAGATTAGCCATTAGCTCATCAGTCCAGTTAGACTTAAACTGTTTCTGCAAATTGAGGGTTTTCAAAGAGCTATCTACAGCAGGTAAGACATTACCTTCTAAATGGCTGAAGTAGGCCCAACTCAGGTTTACTTTAAAACAGTTTTGTGCTGGAAATCTGAACTCCTGACTGAGTTATGATGGAGGCCGAGTAGTGCAGCGCAAAACTTCATCACTGAGTTTTACGAAACATACCTGCGTGACGAAGCATCTTGGTGTGGCGGCGACGAAGAAGACGCCTCCTGCTCCTGAAAAACCAGAGACACAATCATGACCCTCTGTGCTCCAAGATGTTGTGCTGACGGACAACTGAAGTGATCCAGTGCTGGTTCAGGGCCCGGCGCAGGGGTCAGTTCAAGGAGCAGCTCGATTTTCACTTCAGCATTCATCAACAAAGCCAGAAACAGGATTTTCACCTCAGCTTCAATCAAAATTTACAAACAGCAGCCAGTGGTGAGCCTGAGGAAACACCTCAGAAGGTTCATAAAGGTGCTTTCACACAGTTTTTATAAACTTGGTTCTAAACAGTGACTGTGAGTGCTGTTCTGTGCAGTTCACTGGCCAAAAGTACTGAAAATTCAACATTAAACAGGAACATAGGAGTAACAAGTGAGCTTATCTGCTTTGAAGGTCAAAACAGAAAAAAAGAGATAATTCTGACACAGCACTGGAACTACTTTGGTAGAAAAAAAACTCAAGTTGTGAAGACCAAACAAATGATGAGTGTTAGGATGTCCGTACCAGAGGAGGTGTGGCTGGATCTATCCTGATCTCCTCCTCTTCTCCCGAGTCATCGTGCCCAGCCTGCCCGTTCACTGAAACAAGAGACCACCGGTCTCTAATTTACCCTTTTCAAACACAACCTCTAGCTATAAATGAGGAAACGTTGAACATGACTAGTTAAATAAAACTACTTCAGAGCGCAACAAGGTCGTTACCCACCATTGTTAGCTTCCCGAGATCCATTCTCCTCCTCTTCCTCGTTCAGGTTTCTCTGGTCCCTGCCGACGTCAGCCAGCCGAAGAGATCGCTCCGAGAAGTCATCTGCTGACTGAACGAGTCAAACACAGTCACGAGTTCAGGGTTTGTTTTTGGCACTTAATGGTTGGGTTTGTGAATCAGTAGGTAAAGTCTCACTAAAATCAACCTTATTTGGACTTGAAACAGTTTATGTAACCTGTCTTCTGCTACAGAGCAAGAGATCGCGAACTACACTGAGTCAACAAGAGTCGACATCTGGAAAAAAAAAAGCTCCAGTGTATTTTTTTTAATTTTATTTAAAAAAGGCAACATCCTGTTTGAGTGGGACTCAATCACCTGATTGCAGTGATCACCTCAAAAGGTCGTGCAACAAAATGTTAAGTTATGGGTACCATCCTTTTTGTTGAGGCCAGCTTCATTAGTCTGTTTTTAAACAGGTCTGTCTGCGTCTGTAATCCAGCTGTTTTACCTCGTTCCCAGACCATCTTTTGTTGCCGCTGTCCACGCTGTTAAAGCCAGAGTCCAGTCCTCCGAACAGCTCCTGGTCCGACAGGCTGCAGGGCAACAGAACACACACACACACACATCAAGTTAATTAAACACACACCACATGAAGAGACTGATGAGTGTTTACACTCTGCTACAGTGGGACCTGTTCATCCAGAGTGACTCATGCTTTTTTTCCTTTTTTCAGTCCTCTCTCTTCCAGCTTCTACAGAATCTGTTTGGGTTTATAATTTCTCAGCGAGCAGCTAAAATGGGTCCATTTAAAAGTATAAATATTTGATAAACTCTGCTTCGGTTTACTCCTTATATTTTCACCATCGTCAATTGTTGTAACTCTGAATGATTGTCTCACATTCTTCTTATTTCTGTTTGAAACAGAGTGCACAGACTGAGCTGGTAACACGATTAAAACCATTTCATCATGACACCGTTTCAGCTGAAGCTGCCATCTCCATATCAAACAGGAACTTAGTCAGCCTGTCTCTTAAACACAACATCAATATGTAGCCTTTCGGTCAAGCTGCAAGAAAATGATTTGCTTTACCGATCCTTTAAAGGCCCAGCTCAACGAGCTGTCTCCTGTTGTCTGCGAGTCAAAGAGCTGTAGCTGTGTTAGCTTAGCACAAGCCCGAAAGCATCTGGCTCTGTTCAAGGACGGGAGTAAAACACCACATCGGCTTCTTAAAGTTCAGCATCTGCCTAAAACATCTGTGCAGCATCTGCAGCTTCCAGCGAGACGTCTGGGACGAGCACAGCTTCGAGTCTTTAAAAGTCTGTCGGGCTCACTGGAATGACGGTCTGCACTTTTGTTTTAATCAAACTGTTTTGGTGTGCCTTTTTGAGCAGTTGATGTTTTGGGTTTTTTTGTCTCAGAGCAGGTTGTTTATTTAAAAGGAAGAAAAAAAACATCCTTTCATTGTTGTGCTTACCAATGACATCCCAAATAGGAAAAATGTCACCAGAAGTTGTGCTAAATACTGAGGACAGAAACTGTGAGCGCACTGAGAGCACTCGACACTGGAAAAACATCCGATGGGTAAATATTTGACACAATCAATACTCGGCTCATATACTGAAAACCGAGCAGAGTTCCAGTTTCACTTGCTGATCAAACCACTCCTGAACTTCCAGGAACAGCAGTCCTTATAGGAATGAATATCACCCGCCGCCTTTTATGGTAGAATTTTAAACTTATGATAAAGGTTGGCGTTACAGCCATTTTGGTCCGACTTTCTGAATGACACTGTGCACGATCTCATACAGTGCTGTGAGATAAATGGTAAACGGCCTGAGCTTGTATAACTCTTTATTTAGTCCAAGGACCCTAAAGCACTTCACACTACAATCAGTCATTAACAGATCTAGTGTGATTAACACTTTGAACGACTCTCAGCTACTACCACACCAAATTTCAGCTCAATATCCGTAAAACTCACTGAATTGTTGCCTTTTTTTTTTGCTTGCTAAGGTCCACTACCTGCGGCAGCAATCTTAAATTAACCAACTCCATAAGTTATTGAGTCGTTGAAGCGCCCATAGAGTACTTTCAGAGCTTTGCTAAAATCTGTCTGGTGATTCAACAGATATTTTTGCTAACAGACAGGTTTACGTGAATAGTTAATGTCTAAATTTAAACGTAGGATGTCTTACAATGAGTAGAGCTCAGAATATGTGTTGAGGATGACTCCCAGCTACCACCACCACAAGTTTTAGCTCAACATCTGTAAAACTGGCTGCGTTAGAGCCAGTTCTGTGTTTGCTAAGGCTGCTTAGCTGTGGCAGCCATCTTGAATGTGGCTGACTCCTAAAGGTAATGAGTAGTAGATGTTGATAAATGTACACACATAGAAGAAACCTCATCACGAGGGACAGAATCCATCCACCCATCGTCTCTACCTGCTTTTAGTTGGTGGATCTTAGATTTTAACCTGTTTGATCCAAACTTACAGCTAAAAGAAGCCCTTATGTTAAACATCCTGACCTGCTGCCTAAAGACACTTTACATACTAAACAAGCTGAAAGGTGTGTGTGTGTGTGTGGGGGGGGGGGGGGTGACATAATGCAGTTTAGACAATAAATGTATTTAGTTCCAAATAGATGAGAGGTTTGTTCTCCTCTGCTGATGCTGGATCTAACACAGATAAGAACATTTGTTTGTCGGCCCACGTATGAGAAAAGATTTATTCATTAGGCTGTGATTTGGCCCGTGAGCTTTGAGCCAAATGCATTTCCTGATTATCACATTAAGAGCTTTATGAGCAGAAGTCAGAGCACAAACACCACACGTATCGACTAATTTGCACAACTGAAAGATTGCCGTCTGAACTACCTTTTATGTTTGAGCTGTTATGATTTTTAACATTACATAATTTTCTTTACAGCTCTTTATCAGCGACCGGCACCAAAAAGCAAAGGCAGACGATGATGTTTTTTTTGCTCCTGTCTGTTAGCAAAATATGTTGTGAACCACTGGGAAAATTTTAATGAAACTCCAAGAAAGTGGTCATTTGATGTACATCTAGAAGTGATTACATTTTAGAGTCAACCTGATTCCAAATGGCTGCCACAGCCAGCTACCCATTAGAAACACATAAATGTCTGTCATTCAGTCAAATTTACAGATATTGAGCTAAAATTAGGTGTGGTAGTAGCTAAGAGTCCTCCCTGGCACACATTCTGAGCGCTAACAGATTGCGCAAGATCTTTAACGTTTTGCTATTAACTATTAGGAGTCTAGTCTGCCTGTCTGTTAGCAAAATATCTTATGAAGCACTGGACAAACATGAATGAAACTTTCACAAAATAATTATTGGATGTACATCCACAACTGATTGACTTGTAGAGCCAACCTAGTTTAAAATGGCTGCCACAGCCAACTGTCCTTAGAAAACACAAAAATGGCTATAATTAAGTCAGTTTTACAGATATTATGCTAAAATTTGATGTGGTAGTAGCTGAGAGTCATTCAAAACACATACTCCAAGTGCCAAACGGTGCACAAGGTCTTTGATTAAACCTTTTGCATTAACTGTTGGGTTCATCCCAGTTTGTCTGTTAGCAAAGTATGTCATGAACCACAGGATGGATTTTAGTAATTTTAGTAAAACTCTCAGAGAGTAACCATTATATGCAGATCTACAACTGATTAACTTTGGAGTCAATCCGATTCAAAATATCCACCACAGGTAATCAGCATTAGCAAACACAAAAATGGCTATAACTCAGCCAATTTTACAGATACTGAGCTAACACTGATGTGCTAGTAGCTGAGAGTCATTACCAACCCATATTCTGAGCATGTATGTAAATCTTTTCTTTTCACTCAGTTTTCCTCACCAGCTTTTAAACCCAGTAGGCCTCAGGTGTTTCTCCAGCTCCTCATGACTCTTGCAGGCCTCCATGTTCAGGTACTTGAAGATGTGATATTTGCCCTTGGAGCAGATCTGCGCAGGTGGCATCTGCAGCGGGTTGTTGTCCAGCAGGATGGTCTGCAGATGCCGGAGGTGACGGAAGCACAGGGGCACGTGGGAAATTCGGTTACAGGACACGTCGAGCCGAACAAGCGGGAGTTCCGATATTTCTGGAGAGGTTTCAGAGAAGAAGAGTCACTTTCTGACACAAACACTGAGCTCACATATTACTTTATCTCTGCCACTGCAGGACCTTAACCACAGAAAACAGCAAACTGAGATGAAGTAAAAAATGATCCTAATATATTTATACGATTACTCCGAAACTAAATGCTGGTTATTCTACAGGTAATATTTTATCATTATCTAAGACATTCCATCTGAGTTATGAGTCTAAGCATGTGTCGTTATGAGATTCTGACGGTACAATAACCTGGAGCAACAATACCAGTTTTACCAGGAATTAAAACAAAAACCATTGCGCAATTTATTTGCTTTTATTTAAAAACAAAAATGCAATTCACATTACTTTTTCTGCCTAAATAACAACATCACATGTTGCTCAATGGTTATTTATAGATATAAGAGTTTAAAAATAATAATAAATAAAATACTTGTTTTAATTTTAGTGCATAAACATGAGTGAAGAGAGAACACAGGAAACATGTTGAAATTTATCAGCTTTTTCTTGAACTCACAAAAGATTTTATATATATAGTCCATTGGACATCGGAGATGGAGGACCGACTAGTTGACATGTGGCAACAACACAAATGTTTGTTCAACAGTTCGTGGAAGGCATATCATAAAGAAAATGACAAGGAGAGGAGTTGGACCAAAATTGCTCCAGCAATTGATGTACCTGGTAACTTTTCGGCCATGTTTGTTTACTCTAAAGTCACGCATGTTATCAAGGAGTTTTACGGGACTTCCTGTCTGGAATCTGAATGTTGGTGAGTGAAATCGGTTCATGTGTGGCGTGTTGCTCCTGCCGTGTGGCCGGGCGCCACACACTGTACGATCAAACCTGTTATACCAAAGATTTATCGTCACATGTGCGGTCTCTTAGGTTTTGAAAATCAGCCGACAATTTTAAAATCTTGTCGTGTGAACCAGGCACAATCAACCTAATTAGTTACATAATGTTCCTACAGCTGTTTCTTAATTGTACCAATTGAGAAACTGCTGACATCAAATTCAAAATTACCTTTTGTTTCCACCAAAAAGAGTTCTTAGTTTAAACATCTGACATGTTTACTATGTTCTATTGTGAAAATACAGTTTATGAGATTTGCAAATCATTTCATTCTGTTCTCTTTTTTTGGAAGAAGAAGCCCAGCGGAAGAATAAAAAGCAGTGTCAGGTTTAGCTGTGTTTATGTTGTCAGGATAAAGACATTACTGGGGCTGGTGGCATTCGCACGCACTGGTGTTTTCACCGAGAGGGTTAAGAGGTTTGAGGTCAAAGGTCGAGTGTGTCTGTACCTTCTGGCAGAGTGATGAGCTGGTTCCTTCTCAGGTTCAGATCCCTCAGACACTCCAGCTGACCAAGTTCTGCAGGTAAACTCTGCAGCTCGTTACAGCTCACATCCTTAAAGAGAAACAACACATCAAACCAAGATCAGGCCGATGAAGCTGAAAATAAAACTGCTAATGAATTTCATGATTCACATGCACATTAAGTGGTTTTTCACTGAGAGAATGACTAACTGGAGTGAGGGGGAACAAAAAGTTGCTAAGTGCTGAAGGCTTGTGTGTGTCGTACCAGCTGTCGGAGGTGTGTGAGGGCGAATATAGAGGAGGGCAGTGAAGACAGCTTGTTGTTGCTGACGATGAGCACTCGCAGGAGGGGAAGCTGAAACACCGACGTGGGTAAACCGGACAGGAGATTACGACTGTAGGGCCAAGAGCACAAACACACAGGTAGATGTCACTGAAGAGACAGAATCACCTGGGCCAGGTGAGTGGGTGGATTGGATTTCAGAGGTGTAGTCACTGGCACATGCTCACAAGAAAAAGAAAAAAAAAATCCTTCCAAAAAAACAGTAAGAACAACATGCTACACACATTAAACTTTACATTAGCTGCTAATCATCCAGCTGACTACAGAAGTATCAAGTCCTGGCTATTTTCTGACACCATCTCCTCGCTGTAAGCCCACGCTGTTGACTTCGGCTGCCTGTATTAGCTGCCACCTGGAGGGTTTTTCCCGTCTCCTAGCAACAGGGAAACAGTGTGGAGGAGTGAGGAGGATCACGGACACCTTTTTTTTTTTCCTTGAACCAAAGTTTACTTGATTCTTCACTGTCATTATGAACAAAAGGTAAAATTCAAAGGTGAATAACCCTTAAAAATGTATTTATTTTCAAAGGACAGTAGTTTACATTTCATTTAGGCCAGTTTAAAATTCCCCTTTAAAGCAATTTGACCTGTAATAAAAAACACAAATTTAAGTTAAAACCTGCTGTAATACACCCTAATCATTCATAAACTTTCTTTCAGGTGTCGGTCCAGTCTGTCGAACACCGCCATCATCTTGTAAAAAAAATATGCAGATTTTTTTTTTGGTTCGGATTAGCAACGACCTTCTGGTCAGGTTTATTTTATCATCATAAACATGGCAAACGACAACATGCAGCAACCTAGAAAAATGTTTGTTCTGCAAAAAAAATAAATCTAAAACACACACACGCCACAGTTTGTTGTACCTGAACGGGGGGGCTGTCACTTCTGTATCACCTAAAACTACTGTTGAAATGAACAGAAATGTGAAATATGGACTCTGGTATCATTTCTTAGACTAAGACATGCATTTGAGTGGGAAAAAAAATAAATCCTAAAACGATGGGTCTTAACTCTGTGTGCTTTTTATCAGCCTATAGCCTAATTTACGACTCAATTAAATGACAACAACTAAATGTGGCAACAAAATATCATAACAAGCAGACAAACTGAAGCTGGTTTTCTTCACACATCTGCTGGTAGAGTTAATCAGCTCTGTGACACAGGCCACAGCTGCTGTTTCACAGTCAGCACATAACTACCCTGACCGCTTCAATCTGTTCAACAGACACTACCCAACTAATTAAACCAATATGACGGTTTAATTTATGTTACCAATACCAGCGGATGTAACGGCAGCCTCCTCTTGCTCCTCGTGGAGCTCCTGTCCGTCAGCTGAGAGCCAAAGCTGTGCAGCGTAGGTACGCCTACATCATATGCTCGATTGGTGTTGGCTTTCTCTTATTTATTTTTTTGTGCTATTAACTGCTGATTTCAGATTTTGTCCAAAACAGTAAAGCCATGTCAAGCTCAGGCTCTTAACTGAACAGTTCCTCCGTGTGCTCGGTGTTTGCCCTGGACTTGTGAGACCTCACAGTAAGACCACGTGGTCATAAGGGGTGGAGTAAAATCAGTTTCTTAAATGCATCACATCATGGACATGTAGGATTATGAATCAATTTTCAAATGTCAAAACGCCTTTTGCTAACATTAATCTGTGCTGCCACTTTAAGATTCAGCAGAGTAGTTGCTGCGTGGTGATGTTTGTCCCAGTAGAGTTGCTGTAGCTTCCTGTAGTAGAGACATGTTGCAGTAAAGCTGTGCGTTTTCACATCTTTATCATCGTTTCTTTGCTGAACACATGCTTGGATGTAATAGTTGAAATTACCAGAACACAAATATTTTTTAGTACTGTCTTTGAAACGCCTAATTTGTGCATAAATTACCAGTGATAAACATGATGCTAGTCGCATTATTTTTTTTCTATAGCGCTTTCAGAAATAGCTTTGCATGTATGGTAGTTGTTGGTCAGCAGTGTGAAATTAATAGGGTTTTGTTACATGTTATTGTACACTCTTTATAAGGAATAAAATTATATAAATAAGTGTTTATTTATGTAAAATAAGCTTTAGTCATTTATGTTTCAGAAAATGCTTTAATAATTGTTTTATCACTGCATCACAGCCCTCTGAATCAGAATCAAATTGAACTGTGAGGTGCTCAATGATTCCCACCACTAACGATAATCAGGGAAATATGATGTTTTTAAGACATTTTTCCTGCAGCTTTCAACTTTCAGTAATGATGCGTTCTGTGACAAATGAGTGATGGATGATGGCCTGACAAGAGGGTTTGGCAATAGGCTAAAGTTTACCACATGTTCATTGTCAGCAAGACAAAGCTGCCTTTAGCTCAGAGCTGTTTGCACAGATCTGGTATGTTTGTCAAAAGTTTTTAGTGGCTTAACACTTAGGTAAAAAAACAGCATTTACTTAAATCAGTGAGTTTATATACTTGATGATCACTAGTTTCTTCACAGTTGAACAGAAAACGGTGATAAAGGAGTCCCACCAGCCACGTAAAGTGGCTTCCTTTACCACCTTCGTATCTCCCTCCATCCTAAGGACAAAACACCTAAACACAAACTGAGCGGTGTGGTGTCTGCAGTTCAGAGGAATGTCCAGAACGCCATATTGGAGAAACCAAACAGCCTCTCCACAGACACATGGCTCAACACAGGAGAGCAGCTCTTCAGGACCAGACTCAGATGTTCATCTACACCTCAAGGATAAGGAACACTCTTTTGAGGACCAAAATGTCAATATTTTGGGGGGTGAAACAAGAAAGACCAACTTTAAACAGAGGAGGTGGTCTCAGATTCAAGCTTTCTAAAACCTACAACAGAGCATTAAGCCTGATACCCAGTTAGTTTCACTCTAATTCACACCTTCGTGTACAAGACCAAAACATCTCTCTGTGAGCCACGGAAACAAATGTGAGGAGTCTGTCCACCCCAGCTTTATAATAAAATCTGGATAAACAAAAAGTGAATACAAAAAACAGCTTAATTTCTAATTCAGTGAAATGACCGTTCAAGGTGGTAACTACACAACATGTATTGCAATTTTACTATTAACTATCATTTCCTCCATCATTTAGAGTCCAGCTAAAAACTCATTAAGGACATCAGTGCTTGAAGTTCAAACAAACAATTAAGTACAGTTCCTTGTAACTCTGCTTCCACAGGAAAACCAACAGGATACATCAGAGCTGAACATCTGTCCTCTCTCTGTGGAGGAGGAGCATCAGCAGCTTCTCACCTGATGGCTTCAATTTAGACGTCAGCTGGAAAACTCTTATGGAAGTGTTTTAGTCATGATGAAGGGGAAAATAAAGTAATCCTTTTTGGTTTAAACATGTCTAATCTCTGACAGCACTTTGCTGTTGATGTCCTTTTTTTATTTTCTTTCTGCTTTGGGTAGAAATTTCCTGCTACATGAACGAACACAAAATCTGGTCAATTAATGGTTTGTAGAAATAATTGCTCTTAGATTTATCTTTACAAGAAACACTTTGTTTTCTACTGTTCGCTACTATGCATTTGCTTTTTTTCTATTACCTTCCAACATTTTGGGGGATAATCTGTGATTTAGGGATTATATCCGGCTGTTGAACTACTAATAATTGTGTTTATTCTCCCTATTTTGATTCAATTTTCAATTTACTAAATCTCCCATGAGGATTTAACATTTCCCGTTTTCTATATGAGTCAACACTGTCTGTTAGCAAAATATCTCATGAATCATTGGATGGATTTTGATGAAACTCAGAAATCAATCACTGGATTGATATCTGTCTATTACCTTTTGGAGTTCCCCCTGTTTAAGATGGCCGCCACAGCCAACCAACTGTAGCAAACACAAAAATGGCTACAACTCAACCAACTGTACAGATACAGAGCTAAAACATGGTGTGGTAGTAGCTGATAGTCATCCCCACTTTAAACTCTGAGCCCTAACAGATCAACATCTCTAATATTACCCGATACACCACATAACATTATTTTCAAGGTTTGACCAAAACAGATAACTCCATCATTTTTCCACAAAAGATGATCTTAGTCTAAAAGTCTGGCGTGAAAAGCGTTGGGCGATATGCACTCCTTCAATAGATGCTAAGCCTTTAATTTTCAATTCATTTCTGGTTTCACAGATACGTGCTTTGTCTTCAATGCAAGTATTTTTCTTATGAACTGGTCAGTAATAAAACTTTGCAGCAGGTCAATGAGAAAGCGCCGTCAAGTCCACAACTTTCAGCTTTTAAAGACCATTTTCATCAGCTTTAAATTGAAACAGCCGTTTTAAAAGTTTCCCGAACATAAGAATTATAATAATTTTGATGGTGGAACATCTTTGTTCATATTAAATAGTTCATGATTGTCACCTTTGGTTTCCGACACATGGCAATTTATATTTAGCTCAAATTTGACCAAATGTAAATTTTGTGTAGACTATAGTAGGTGCAGTACAACACAAATAGTTCAGTGTTTTCTTATTTGCATAATGGAAACATTTACAAATACTGACGCAAGCAAAACATATTTCCATAGCTGACAAATGTATTTCATACCTTTTGACTAAAGTTTTGCAAGTTCATTGCTGGGAATTTTTGATGAAAACCAAATTACCACAATGGCATAAGTAACTATTGTCACTTTATTCAAATTGTTAAACCTTGTAAAAAACTCTTTAGAACGTAAAGACGAATCTGTGCTGCCTGGAGCCATGTCATTTTAATTAGTAAATTTGTATTTCTGTCTGTGTTTAAGTTTCACAGTGTTTTGGATAAACAGCATAAGATAACCAGCTGCCTGCTGGTGTTTATCCACAAACCTGATCATTACAGATAATCAAAATACATCAATCTTTGTTTTGTAATCTTATTGCAGCCCACTGAGACGTCATTGCATCAAACTGTAAGGTGCCGAAGAGTCCCAGCCCTAGGACAGAGTTTACCCTGTTGAGATGGACAATTACAGCTTTATATTTGACTGTTTTTCTTTGTATGCCATTATTGACAATTACCATACCAGCTTTATTTATAAAGCACTTTAAACAAACACAGCACCAAAGTGCTGTACAGTTCCAATACATAAAACATAACAGAAGTCACAAGGCACTATAAAAACCTAAAAAGCAAAATAAAAGCAGCTCTAAACACACATAAAAGATACATATACAGTATATGTTTGCTACACTGTTTTCTGTTTTTTACTTTAACTATATATGTAAGACTTTTTAATAACATTTCCTGTAGCTGGGCTTGTTTCAGGTCCTAAAGGTGACCTTTATGACCTTTAGGTCAGTACTTCAGGATCAGCAGCACTAAAACTGAAATTCCAGGAGGTTTTCGGCTAGTAGCTTTAAGCCCGGCTGGTTCAAAGGCAGCACTGGCCTGAACTGGCCTAATAATGTAATCATGGCAAAACAATGAGTCAGCAAATGTATCAGCCAGCAACAACGGTGGCCTCGTATTTCCTGCAGAAGATGTTGAGTTACCTGAGGTTGAGGTAGGTGAGGGCCTGGAGGTTGCCCAGGCTGGAGGACAGTGAACGCATCCCATTGTGGTACAAGCTGAGTGTCTCCAGCGAGATGAACTGACAGAGCTCCTCTGGAAGCTCGCACAGGCGGTTCTTAGACAGATCTGCAACATACAAAATCACCACACATTAGACCAGTCCTTCGGACCCACTCTCTCCAGGATTTACATTCATTTGGCAGTTAAACACCTAGCATTCCTTGAAGGAAACTCTGTCAAGAACAAGAACCACTGCTTTTCTTCAGAGTCTTCAACTGAGATCCTGCTAGAATGAGAAATGATTGAATTTCAGCTGATTTGGTCAAACCTTGTAAATGACTATGTGTGATCTCGCTCAGTAATGTGACATCTTATGAGATGTGTTAGTGTTCGAAGTGCGTGTTGTAAACGACTCTCAGCTACTACAACATCAAACTGTAGTTATACCCGTTTTTGTGCTGAGTAATGTGGATGAGCTGTGGCAACCGTCTGAAATTGAGGTTGACTCCAAAAGGTAATCAGGTATTTGTAGCTGTTCTTTTAAAGATTATTTTCTCAGAGTTTCATAATGATCTGTCCATTGATTTATGATCAATTTTGTTAACACAACAGCAGACTAATGAACACACAACATCATCACCCATGTAATTCATATCTCTTCTATTGGTTCTAATGACTAAAAAGAGTTTTATGCAAAAGTTTGAAAAATAAAATCACCAAAATGTGTAAAGATTTCAGAGAGGCTATTAGAGCTGATTGGGATTAAGAGAAGATTATTTAAGATCTTATGATTCCCATAAGAGAGGATTTACATAGAATAATGAAAGTTAAAACAGCAGATAATCCTAAATTTTCACTTAAGGCATGATAACCACTTAACACACTTAAATTCTTCGCTTCCATTTAAAAAAAAAAAATCAGCATAGGGATTTTGTAGTGTAAATGTATCTCGAGATGTCCCAAGTGTTTGGATTTTGACAGAACCACAATAACTTCCAAAAGCAGCAGCCGAAGACTAACCACCAGCTCTGAACTGGAAGCCATACTGCTGTGATAAAACCTTGGCAAGGACAGCTCTTTTCAATTTGACCAAACTGGGTGAACATTTCCAGAAATAACTGCTCGCAGCAGCTTCCTGCTTTCCGTTTTCAGAGTTCCCGTATTTAGGACAGCCCCATCCACCTAGAGAAAGACGAGATTACCAGTCAGTACTCACTCCCCTGTTCCATCATGGCTCTAATCTACAGTTTAATACTTTGTTTGAACTCTCCTTTACTAATCACGTGGTGATTTTCAACTTTTCTGCTAGTTCTCCTACTTGGTTTGTCTGGAACTGGACTGAAAACTTCAATTTGATCAATGAGTCAAAAAAAACAACAACAACCTCCCACTCACGCATAACTAACTGATCTATGATTCTGCGTCAGTGCAGTGACAACCATATTTGATGGACTGCAGAACACAGAAAAATCTAGTAGACAATCAATAGCTGGTGATTTTCAGGCCAAAACAAACAGGCATGCTCCATTTACCAGGTGTGTTAAATCTGCCTCAAACTTTTATTTGTTGGGAGGAAAACTAAAGAGGAACTTTTGTTTTTCCTTCCTCTTGGCTTTCTGTCTTCAAACTGAAAGAACTAACCCGTCAATTTTTACCAGCTCTAATATCAGTGCCCTTTGAACGGAAGGGAATCAGTGAATCCTTAGAAGCTTTCTCATTTAAAAAGGATCTGACCATTGTGAAATGTGCTTCTGCATAAAAGATATAAACAATTAGAGGCTTTTTAATTGATCCTACAAGCCTCTGTCTTCCTGATTACTTGTTGTGTTATTTGCCCAGTCATTAGCATGTTTACTTGCCTGCAAAACATAACATTAACTGTGAGGGCGAAACCAAAGTGAGCATGCAGCAGGTCTGCTAAACTAATGGAGAGCCAATTTTGAACAGTCCCATCAGCAGTGAGCTTTCACTGGCAGCAGGACGAGACAGACGCCTGTCAGTGGCAGACAGCCCAGCGGCTCTGTATTGATGGTGTTGGAAAAGCAGGGCTGCCGGAGGAAGAGGAGGAGGAGGAGGGGGCCGAGCTGCTCTGTGTTAAAGCTTGTTTGGGACTACAATTTGGGAATGTCAAGGAAAAACTTGTGAAAGTCCTTCTGTTTGACTACAAGCCAGGTGGATGCATTTATATGACATGTGATCACTGAGCATCATTCACTGATTTTTAAGGAGTGCAGCTTTTTTTTTATTGCCCACTTCCAAGAAGAATTAGAATAGAAGAGAAAGTCTACAAACGATCAACTTTTGGAGTGAACCCGATTCAAAATGGAGGCCACAGCCAACTCACATTAGAAACAATTCAGTAGATTCTTTTATGTGAGGCAATAAAAGCTGCTGTGGTTGAGGCTGAGAGTCATTCACAGCACAAGTGCAACTCAATGCACAAGATCTTTGCTTAAAACTGAACTGTTGGTGTCACCCTGTCTCTCTGTTAGCAAAATATCCCATGAACCACTTGCAAAATCTTAATGAAACTATCAGAAAATTCTTGAAAGTAGAACTACAGATTATTAACTTTTGGAATCAACCCAATTCAAGATCAACACCACAGCTAATCAACAATCAACATTAGCCAACACAAAAATGACTATAAATCAATCAAAGTTTTGCAGGCCGTATGTATTCCTTGAATAAATGCTACTTTCATCATATATATATTTATATCCTGTGATGGACTTGCAGCCTGTCCAGGGTGTACCCTGCTTTATAATAATTTATAACATCTTACATTTTGGCTTTTGAACTTTTAATTCCATTCCAGCTACTTTTTTTGTAACATATTTCCTAAACATTTAACAAAGACATGTGGCATTTAATTAATTCAAAGTGCAGTTTAAACCAACTAAAAGATAACCAGGTCTGACTGAGTGTTTAATAAAACAGGATGTGAACTTTATGACTTCATGTTCATCGTTACAGGAAGAGAGAAAGAACTAGAACTAGTGTTTCATCATCAGGATCATTTGCTGTGGCCTTCATGATGCAGCCATGTGATGTGTTGCGTGAGTCATGATGTTTGTGTTGGATTTTTTTTTTTATCTGTAAAAAAAACAAAAACAAAGTGCTTTATGTTGGACTGGAGCACCATAGCCTGATTTTCCCCCATTTCACTGTCCCATAGCTGGAGGGAAGCTGCCAGAACAATAGGTGGGGGTGGAAGTAGTGTGTGTGTGTGTGTGTGTGTGTGTGTGTGTGTGTGTGTGTGTGTGTGTGTGTGTGTGTGTGTGTGATGGCTCTGAAAAAAAAGTGTCCATATTTGAACAAATGAGGGTTTTAGATTAAAAGGAAGTGATAGTTGTAAAATTATTTACATCAGATATGACTGCATCCATGCACATTGTGATCACTAGCACTAAAAAAAAAAAACAGTCTGTGTGCACCTTGCAGTAATCAACTATTCTCATACGGTAACCTCCCTGAAACAGAAATACAAGAGAATAGGTCAATATATATGACCCACTTCAGGAGAGAGACTGCACTAAATTATCAGCTAAAACGGTAAATTACATTGAAACTCCCCCACATGATTGTGGAGTCCTCCACACTCCACAACCTCTCAGAAGCAGGCTAGATCGCCTCAAATGTGGAAAACCTCCTTCAGTGTGAGCGCAGTCATCACGCTACTACCCTCTCAGTAGTCGTCAAACAGATTTCCCTGCCATTTTCTGCACCCTCACCACACTCTGTACACCCACCCTGGAACAACTCTCTCAGACCGAGTCGAGATGTAGATGCTAGGGATGGGCAGTGATTTTTGAATATTTGAAATCTTGGATATGGTTTGATTTTAATTTTACATCAGCGCCTGGTAGTGATGCGCCAAGTTGTTTCCTAAAGCTGCATTTCCAGCAGGGGTGCTTTTTTTTTCCCCCAACAAAACACCTACCACCCACCTCCTACTACTAAAAAAAAAAAAAAAGAAGAAAGAAAAACTCGGAACAGAGGCTTTCCATCATATTAGTTCATATTAAAAGGAAAGTAGAAAATAAAAGTGGAAACTATGGTCATAATGAGCTCAGCTTTCCTGTCAGAACACGGGCATCCCCCTCCACGTTGATCTATTGGACCTGGAAACATGAAGGAATATAAAGATCTCCAGCTAGCAGGATTAGCACCAGCTGCAGGACCTGGGGTCAAGTTTTAGCAAAAACATGAAACAGGCAATAGTCCTAAATCATAAAGCATCAGCTGAGATTAGTGTTAATTAGGATGCTTTCTCTGCTTTCATATGGTTTGTTGCTCTGACACTTGTTGTTCTGTATTAATTAGCCCTGCAGGAGAAAAAGACAATAAGCATGCACTGTGAGAATTGCTGCAAATTGTTTTATGTTTGTAGAGGTGGCTGATCGGTCGTCTTCCAATGTGAACGAGGCCTTAAACAGAGATAATGACTTGTATTTAAAGGTGTGTAGAATTTTATGACTAAACATGTAGCTAAATTCATTAAAATGTGTCCAACAAACAAAATGAAACAAAGTTAGTTTTTTCTTCATCTTGTATAACACAAGATAAAAGGAAACTATATTCAAATTTCAGCACAGCACAGCTAAAATGTCTCTAGCAGACTCCCTCCCCGCTGATAATGACAGCAGACTGAATCAACATTAGCATCATGGGAAAAGCATGTGCTTGTGGAATGGGAGCAGAGAAGCGGTCGGTCCAGCCTCTTACTGGCTGGCCATTGTTCAGAAAGCAGGACGCTGGCACTGAGGAGACATGCTTCATGATCACGATCCAAATCTGTCAGCTCAACAAAGCACAGAAGAGAACCACCATCACACCATGATCACAAAAACAGAAAGTCTCACTGTAAGCATCTGTCTCTCGCTAGCAGGTTGTGCTCAAATATTGCAATTTGTCTGAAGACTTTTTAGATCCAGACAGAGCAGATCACCACTGGCATAGTAATCATGAAGCTTGTATTTGTCATTTCATCCCAACCCTTGCAGCCAATGTTGAGCTGCTTCCTTTAGCTTACAAAGTGGAGGTAGACACAAGGCCACAACACGTCAAATAAAAAGTTGTTTTATGATGGTAAAAATGTTTAAAACAAAATGTTTTATCCTTGATAAACTCGAGAACTTTACCATGCTGTAACTTTGTTACTTTGTTGTTTCCGTATTTGTTTTTCTGAACTTAAAAGTGTTGACATATAAACTTAAAAACCACTATATTTCAAACAGCATAATATATAGCATTAAACAATTGTACTGTATTATAATTAAGTGATTTTTATTTCACGGATAAAGAGGAAGATGCTGTGCCGTTTTGTTGACAATGACAAAGAAGTTTCAATCGATGACTGAGACAAAGCTTCCTCTGGAACAGGTAGGGTTTTATTATATTTAGCTAAAGTTAGCTGAAGTGACAAGCTAACATTAGCTGAAATGATAAGCTAACGTTACCTTAAGTTATCTGAAGTAATAAGCTAACATTATCGAAAATGATAAGCTAACATCAGCTGAAGTGATAAGCTAATGCTAGCTCACTCTGTTTTGATCTGATCAGTCTTCTCACATTTTCTAGAGCAGGGGTAGGCAATCCTGGTCCTCAGGGCCACTATCCTGCATGTTTTCCTTGTTTCCCTGCTCCAACACACCTGATTCAGTGGTTAAATTACCTCTTTATGTTCTGTTAATCACCCATTGATTCAAATCAGGTGTGTTGGAGCAGAGAAACAAGTAAAACATGTAGGATAGCAGCTCCGGAGGACCAGGGTTGCCTACTGCTGTTCTAGAGGATGCTTTGTTATGTGCTGACAAAACTTACTAAGAAGTTGTTCATGGTTAGTGTTTGGGTATAGTTTGTTTCAAGCTTTATGCTTTTGTTAAATGTAACGCCTACAGCAGACTTTCTTACCTCGGCTCTTAACCCACTGCATAAGATCAGTCTGTGCAAAACACATCTTATGCAGTGTTTATCAAATAAAGTTTTTTACCTCGCTTCTACCTCGCTTGGCAGCTTAGAGAGGTGACAGTGGCGGACTGACTTCAACCACCCCCATGCCATTCAGTCCTTTCAAAGATCACACCAACACAGCCAGAGGGTGTCTGAGGATCAGCTTGGAGTGGTTGATGAAAGAAGTTATGGAGATGAGGTGTGCTCTTTGACCCTCGGTTTAACTTTAAATATCAGCTCAAATCACTATTAAAAATCAACACAACCCAGAGAGTGTACATTACTTCTAACTACCTGATTTCTATACAGGCTCTTAATATTTACACTAACTCTTTGAAACAAAGACCAAACAATGTACCAAAGAGCACTGACATTTGTTTACACGGCTGTTCTCTAAAGACAAGAAAGCCAAACAATTAACATGACCGAAGAATTAAACTAAACTCAGCAAGTTGATAATTTACACTCCAGAGACCACCACAGCAGAAATCCATAATGGCCACTTTAGGTTCTCAGCTGACCTGGACTGACCCCCATCAGGTTACCATGGTGACCCTGCAGATTCTCCGACAGGCTTAAGAGCAGGGTCACTTATCAGTGAAGCATCAGCAGTGGCTCCTGAGAAGATGCACACAACATGCATAGTTGGAATAAATGGATGAGGGGGTGTTCTCCGAGTTTGACCTCAGCTGTCCTGTAGCACAGTTTACTCACAGCACGTAGATAGTTTTGTTTCTGCGAAGGTCTTATCTGCCAGGTTAAAGACACGTGGTGGCTATAAATTATAAGGTATACAAATATATATATGGACTTAAAGGTTTATCACAATATTTCCTTATGGAGATAACAATAAAATGACAATAACTCTTCAGTGTGTTAGCCAGAAACCAGGAGTCTGGGTGTGCACCAGAGGGGGCGGGGGTGGGGTGGTAATCTGAAGGCATGCTTCTCTGAAAAATGGTTTTAAAAAAATGGAGTGAAATGATGAAATTTGGGGCCAGTTTGAATGATCTGTTTGTGCAATAACCTGCCCTTCAGTAACTACTTCCTTAGAGACAAAAACAATTTCTTTTTTTTTTATCTGACATGTTTTTGTTGGGGCAATTGGCAAAGAACCATTAATGAAGAACAGACTTTCTGGTTGGATTTATAGTCTACAACTACTGGAGCATTTTGGGGATAATTAAATGGGGTGTTCTTACATCTACTTGTTTATAATAAAGATTGTTTGTCCTTTGACGGTCTGGCTGCTTAAAATCGTATAAAATTTAATTTACACCCACTGAATGTATGATAGCACAGTAACAGAAAACTGAAATATATAAAACAAGAAACTTTAGGTTACATTCACATACGATAATGCATTATAAAATGTATAATTAAATACACAAAATTATTCATAATACTCCTGAACTTCAGCTGAAAACATTAACGGTTGTAATGGTTCACAGCCAGCTCATCGTGTGTGTTCAATATTCATTTTCAGACTCAGACAGGATATCAGTCTTTTAGAGACCTTCAGCTGTGCATGCCTCACCCTTTTCTACACAAACAGAATATTAGTTTCAATCTGTGTTGGTTCAGATCCGACTACCCTGAATGTGAGTGGTAAATCATACACAGATCTGATCTGATCCATTACACACAGCAGCTGAGAGCATATATGGCGTCTGATCAGAGGAATCCTAAAGACCACCTGTTTTCATCATCATCAGTAACAGCACTGTCCAAACCTTTCCCTTCCTCCAAACTTTTATTTTCTCACTGTGCACTTGGCCCGCAGGTGGAGGTGGGCACAGAAGCTCGTTTTTCCTTCTCCTTGTAAAATCTAACACCACAGCGTTGTTTCTGAAAGCCTGGCAGATATGCGATGCAGCATGAAAATGAGCTACTTTTCAGATATATTTTGGATTGCCAGCAACAGCCGCTTAACATTATAAGTGTGATTTACAGAGACAGAAAAACAAATTTAAAAATTAAGTTGACCGTCTTATTTTACACAAATAAAAAAAAATGGCATATGTAATTTCATGTATAAAACAGTTTACAAAAACATGTCAGAAACCCCTAAAAATCACAGGCTGCTGACCAACAATTAGCACAGACGCTAACTTAACATTGAAAACACCATAGGAAAGCTAAAGTGATTAGCATTGTATTAACGCTGAAAATCTATAAACCAATAAAACATCAAAAGTTGTTACAAAAGGCAGTTATGTTATGATAACCTCAGCTATCATTAACAGACAGATAATAATCAGAGTTCAGTGAAGCAAAAGTGAAAAAGATGCAAAAATGCAGGAAGCTACGGTAACTCTACTGGGACAAACAGAACCACGCAGCAACTGCTGCCTTTCTTAAAGTAGCAGCACAGATTATCGTGAACAAAAATGATCTTTTGACATTTGAAGTTTGATTCAGAGTCGCCCATGTATGCATCAAAAACAGATTATAACCCCAGCCTGTAGCAGTTATATTTGTTTAGGAGGAGTGGACTTCCTGTTAGCTCTTCTGCTGCATTCCTGCGGTGCAGGTGCATCATCTCTCTGGAGCGGAGGAAGTACATACACAAGGTGTAACATGACAACTCCACCATTTTGACAACGCAACTTGTTAGCTCCCCTGCCAATGTTCAACCTGCTCCTTGACAAAACAACTTAACAGTGTCAGAACTTTTATAAATCATGAAGCAAAACCTATAGAAGCACGTGGCTGCTAGTATTTCCTTCACAGCCAATAGTGCAGAACAAAAGCGAAGGAGGCACTGAAACCCAAAAACGTTAATGACGGGCTCTGTCTTCGAGTTGTGATGTACGCAGCGGGACACAAAACACCCATGAAGGGGTTGGATTTATGACAACACCTGCTTCCCTCTGTGTGCGATACAAACACACCTTTGGATCGGAAAAACAAATACTGCTACTAAAAGGCTGACTTCTAAAAATTTAAAATAAAAAAAAAAACCTTTAACAGTGACATGCTGAGTCTGTAACATCATGAACCTTCTATCTACTTATTTGTAGTTAAAATCACTTTCTTTCATGGCACGACAGCAGTGACAAATTCATTCTTGACCGTTTCATCTGTAAGAAAATAAGGTTAAAATCTATTAGAAACCCTTAAAACCCCCTAAACTGCATGCTGTAACAAGACAACATCACAAGCCTTTGAAGCAAGCAGTAATCTGTATACTACTGTGTATCTGAGGAAGGCTTAAAGGTATTAAGAATGCATACCGCCCAACCCTAGTTTACCATCATGCTACTTTTAACTTCCACTCCAGAACAGCAGCAGTCTGCTGCACTTGGACCAAATATTACAACAAAGTGTGATTATTATTGACAGAATAATAGAATAGAATCACTAAGCTCTGCTTTAATAATAATACAGTGTCAGCAGAGGACAGGAGCAGGCGTGTATCATGTTGTATAAAAAAATGTAAGAAAGAGCAGAATAAGGAGCCTTTAAGAGAGTCAGAGCAGAACGCCGAGGCTTTATCACTGCTGACACACTGACCTCTAACACTCACCAGTAAGCAGGCCTCTTTTAATCTCAAGAGCTACACAATGCAAGAAAAGTTGAGTCATTGTGTCAAGCAGGTTGTACATTCATTGTTAAAAAAAAAAAAAAAAAGACAAAGCCGGCAGCAGCCCTCTCATATTCCAGCTTGTATTGCATAACCCAGGGCCTCGGCTCTGAATACGAGTGAAGAGGCCAAATCTTTTCTCTGCCGTTCCAAAGGCCCCCCTCCTCCAACAGAAAAGGCCTCACACGTACAAAACAGCTTCACTCCTTTCAGGGTTCCAGCACAGTTTTTTCATTTAAAGCTTCCTGACTTCTGACGGAAATGTCTAGATTTTTCGGTCGATTTTTGACCCATCTTTAATTTTTAAATACAAACAATTTCTATAAAGTCATGTCAGTTACTTCTAGAGTGTTTTTTTATGTATTTTATATTATTTTTAGTTGTGCAAAGACAGTAATGGGAAAGGGATAACACTAAAAAAACAGTTACAAAATATTACTGAAAAAAAATGACCTTTCATTACCTGTTCTGTCACCTGAGCAACGTGTATCCATGAAACCTCCAGAGGTGTATGGGTGTGCGCGTGTCTGATTTCTGAGTTACTCGGAAACAAAGATAGTGATGACTAACATTAAGCTGAAGGCTGGTGGTACAGTACATGAAGCAGAAGCTGACTAATGAAGACAAACATCCAAGTTTCTTTCCATACCTGGAAAATAATGGAATCAAATTCCAGAATTTCAAAACTGCAAAGCAACCCTTTGTCTTTCAGAGGTTTTATATTCTTTGTGTTTTGTGTTGGACATTTTGGAAACCGGACAACTGCTGAAACCGCAAAGTGAAACATACTGACAGACTGAACCTGAAAGTGAAACCTAAGGTAAAGATGTCCTACAAGTTTCTTTTATATGAAATTCAGGGACCTCAACTAGTTCCCCTAAGAACCCTAAGAGTGACAAGCATAACCCGAGCTAAGGCTAACATCAGAGCTAAGCTAACTTCCATTATTATTATGATTGTTTATGTTTAGAATTTGTTTATTTTTGTTACACAGTATGCTCATGTGTAATATTACAAAGCTGAATTCCTCTATGAGCCACAAATCTGCTCACTACAGCGAGCACAGATGTTTAAAAAGACTTGTGAATTAAAATGTGAAGATTTTAAAAACTGGCATCAAAACTTGATTTAACACGTCTTATGAGTTAGGGTGTAAAAACAATACTTAGAGTGCTGTGTCCAAAAGAGTCTCAACACAAGTAGTAAAATGAAACACAGCAGCAGCTAGCTGTCAGAAGAACACAGAGGTGAGACAACAACAGGCCAAGAAGCTTCAAACACTTTTTCATTATGAGGGATAAAATAGAAACACGTGAAACACTGAAGGCCTTCAAGGCTAAACTCTCATATTTGTGTGTATTTGTACACAATTTAACTCACCTTTCATTGTATTTGGTCAACTCTAAGTTTAATAAACTTGTAGAAGTTAAATGACCAATTTACCAAAGTCAGAAAACTCCAGGACCTCCTTGACTGCATCCAAATTAACTCAAGCTTTTGAATTTTTCATTCTAAATTTTGAAAAAAAAACAACAACTGTTTTTACAGGTTCTCAATGCGAAGGAAGAAAAAAAGTTATCCTGAACTACGTCACATGATGCAGTTTGAAAGACTTTACTTCACTAGTTTTCCAGATATATTTGTATTCAATTTTGAATTGTGGGTCCACAATCCGTGCAACGTTTGCCCTAGCATTATTATTATTATTATTATCATCATCATCAAGGGGGAGAACGCCAATATGTTAAATCTACTGATGATTATGGGCGGTGACCTGTCCTGACCTATAACTGCAAATAAGTAAAAAAAAAATGAAAATGAAACACTAAAAGCCATCTTGAAGTTCCACTTTAAATTGTCCAAATTGTTGAAAAACACAGAACAAAACAATACACAACAACCCAAGTATTTAAGTAATTTACATTATTTATTAGGAGGAACTACTTTGTGGAGCAAATGATTTTTTTCCGCCTGCCTTCCACCGTTTTAAAAGTCATGTTTATGCCGTCATTTATCTCTGCGAGTAAGACCTGTCTGACTGTAGCCAAAAGAATGACGTGTAATCAAACTCTAGAGCAGGGCAGGTCATTTAGGTGCTTTTCTACAAGCTGCTGTTAGGTTCGTTACCTCCACCAAGGTGGTTTTGTTTTTGGTAGCATCTGTTTGTCTGTGCACAAGAAGACTCAAAACATTCTAAACAGATTTTCAGGAAATTTTCAGGAAATGTTAAACATGCTACAAGGAACAAGGGATTACATTTTGGTGGTGATCTGATCAAAGTTCAAGGTCACAGCTCAGCCTGTGCTCTAACTCTGCAACAGTGTAATGTAGGAATGTCAAACTGACAGCTGGACACCTCATGGAACAAAGATGATGCCAATTGATTTCAAGGTTCATGGGGTCAAAGGTAAAGATCACAGGTAACCCCTTTGTTAAAAACTTTCTTAGAGGAACTTCTGTTTTCAGTTGTGTCTGTTGGTTTGTTTGTCTGTCTGTTAGCAAAGATCAGGTAAAAACTAATCAAACTAATCAGATTTGGAGAAGATTTTCAGGGAATGCTGGGGTTGTCACAAAAAACAATGGATAAATTTTGGTGCTGTAAAAATTACTGACAAGTCAGCTCTATTCAGGTCCAGCACAGATAGCAGGAGAGAAGCCCAGAAAATTAAAGGTGTTTTTTAAAACAAAGTGATAAATGACCATTAACCTGTTCAGTTTGTGACCTGGTAGAGAACTTTGAATAAACTTTGAACACAAACCAATAATTTCATTTTTTGTGAACTGAACTTCAAGCTAGCTTTGGGGAACTTACACAACACTGGCTCTGAGGTTAACAACAGAACCAGTTACTAAGGAGGGGTGAAGAGAACAGGCAGATAATACCAGCAAGAGCGAAAGAACAAAAGAGCTGCTGAAGAAAGGAGGAACCGCAACAAAAGCTCCAAGAGGAAAGATTCAAGAGAAAAGGGATTTCATTCCCAGAACTCAACAGGCTGTCCTGAAAAGGCCTGTTCCTGCAAACTTAGAAAAAAAAGTACAACACAGTCCAGTTTCTGCCAAAATGCTGCTTTAAACGCCAACAACCTGGTGAGGGCAGATGGATTCATTCATCCCAAACTTTAAGATGTGTTAAAGCGTCCTCCACCTATTCAGAAAACCAGAGAAGGCTCTCAGGCCGCCGTTCCATCTGAGGCCGTTTGGTTTGATTTCACAATGTTGCCAATGACAACACAAGTGTGTGTGTGCTGTAAGACAGGATGTGGCTGTGCTGGTTCCTGTTACAGTGTTCCTTACAGCCAGCTGACGAGCAGCGCAACACCACAGCACCGTCACTAAGTCTGTGTGTGTGTGGCCCGAGTGTATGAGCGGAGAGAGCTGCAACATGTTCTGTAGGCGAACGATGGAGATGTCTCTCTGAGCTAACATTGGAGCTAAAAAAAAAAAAAGATCTTTATCACCCAATGCTGAAAAGCCAACATGGATGACATTGTTTGTGTGTGTTTTGGGGTCTAGCAGCAAAATAACTTATGAACCACTGGACAGATTTTAATGCAACTTTCAGAAAGTAATCATTAGATGTACATCTACAACTGATTAACTTTTGGAGTCCACCCAATTTAAGATGGCCACCACAGCCAACTAATGTTAAAAAACACACAAACCTCTTTAACTCAGTCAGTTTTACAGATACTGAGCTAAAATTTGATGTGATAGTAGCTGAGAATGATCCCCAACCCATACTCGGAGTGACATCTCATGTTATTTTCCATGTTTGTCCAAAAGGACTGCGACCTCTTCACATCAGATGTAGGGCGATGCAGTCCTTTAAAGAATGCTAACTCTTTAATTAGATTTTTTTATTTCCTGATAATCAGGCAGAGAAAATATTAAGCGCGAAATAGATCTGGCATTCCTTACCCAAGCTGACCCAAAACTGTGGTTCATTCAAAAACCAAGAATCTGTACTTTCACTTCCAGGTCATTTCAGTGATTTGCCACTGTCTAACAGCACGTGACAAAAAAAAAAAAAAAAAGAATCAGCACTTGGCTCTCTGAACGTGTTCTACTAAAACAGCACCATCCCGCACGAAGCAGGAAGAGCAGGGTGAGGTGTGACGACACTCGTAGCTACTGGGGTGAGATGGTATGGATGAAAAGTTCACTGCAGTATAGAATTCAGAGATCTTTTTCCCACTACACAATGACAGGTTAAAAAAAATACAGATTTTGAATTGCCCGTCACTGTTCATGTTCTAAACAAAACCATTCATTTCTATATTTCCACTGATTTCTCAGCGGTCATGGAAATCAGATAAAATGATAGGGGCAAAAAGATGAGAAGAAGAGGAAAATTTCAAAGTAAAATCAAGTCGCAGTAGCCAACACTTTGCCCCTGATGGTTATTTTGAACAAGGATGTGGTCATCTGAAAGACAGTTGCTCCAAGCCTCTGCCTGGAATGTTTTTTTTTTCAACGAGAAGAAAGAAAAGAACTATGAATGGGTGAAAGATCATCTTAAGACTCCATTCATCACTGAATAAAGCGGGAGCCTTTGTCATGTTTCAACGGATCACCCTCACGTGACAAAGCCCACCTGCAGGTAAGAAAACACTAAAGATGTGATGTTACAACAGTTTAATAAATAACAATAAATTTGAGGCATTCTGTTATGAAATACAAAGATAGGAGAGAAGCCATTAAGTAATATCCACTGATCCACTTTAAAGAAATAATAGCTCATACTGATGAACTGCCATTCCAAACCCAACCAAGACCAAAGTGGACTGCTCTCATCTTAAAACAACCCCATTCTCAAAAATATCTGAGCAGTTCATTCAACTAATATTTCATAAACCTTCACACTATCATCAGTTATCCAAGAGGAAATATGGTGACATTCCTGAGGGAAATGTCCCCAGGTTCAGTAGAAATGTTACAATTGGCTGCTGCTACCATTAGCACCTGGAAATTACCACAGAAATGTCTGTTAAAAAAAACACAACAACACATGTACTAAGAATTGATGACACCATAAGTCTATGAAATAATGTTCATGTGAACAGCTATGAGAATGTTGAGATTGTGGTTGTAAGAGTTAAAAATACCGCTGTACATTTTTAGTCAGCTTGGCTAAAGTCACACCAACAGAGGAAATGAGTCTACCTCTCTTCTCTGCATTTATGGTTTCCATGGTTGTTTTAAGGTAACAGAAAAGTATGTTTATGTCTGTTAAAACAAATGGAGACCAGCTAGCTCTCACCTCAAAAAAGTGATTCGAAACTGAAATCGAAATCAGAAAGGTAATCAACATTCTCACCAGAAAAAAAAACAACTTAAAGAAATGAAAGCATTTAAAGCATTCTCAGATAATCTGATGTATAAATAAGGATGTAGTGGAATAATCCCTGTTTGATTTGATTTGCACAACTGAAACAAAGATATTTATAGCGGTGCCGAAATGTTTAATAACACATGCATGTGCATTGGCGCCTGCTGATGTGATACAAGAGTACCAACAACGGTACATAACACACCCGTCAGAAAACTGTCAGAACAATCATCATCCAAAGCATGAATTCCCTCACAAAACAACCAGAATACATGTGTCCAGAGCTGGTGCTCAGACAAGGTTTTCACAAAGGCTTCACCTGTTAACTTGACCTTTGACCCTGTGACCATGAAATCAATAGGAATCATCCTTGACACATGAGGTGACCTGTGCAGTTTGACATTCCTACATTACACCGCTGACAAGTTGGAGCACAGACAAGGTTTCCAAAAAGGTTTCCTCTGATCCAGACTTTTGACCACATGACCTTGAAATCAATTGGGATCAACCCCGTCTAACAGTGCATTTTGACATTCCTACGCAGAGTTAAAGCACGGACAAGGTTTACACAAAGAACAGCACAGTTTTAAAGCTTTGGAAAAATGAACAACTATGTTTTATGTTTCTCTCTCATCTCCATGGCTAAATGCTATCTGAGAAGCAAGCTAGCAGCTGCTAATGTACCTGAGGGAGGGGGGTGTAGAACGTAGTGATTATTTTTAATATTACCTTTTATAGTTTGTAACTAAGAAAGCAAAATTAGATCCAATAAGGACTACTTGTCTGTAATTTATTGTTGGGAGTTATAACAAGTTTAAGTAAAAAACTAATCTCCAATGAACTCAAGAGCAACAAGTTTCAAGAAATTTTCTTTGCTGTAAATCAAAGCTCTAAAAAACTTGGTATTGGCAGATGAGAACTTAAAAAAAAAGCCTGAAAAGTGCAATAAGTTCAGTTTTTGTCAGATAGAATCAGTAATCAACCTGTTTCTTCAGTGTTGGGAAGAAAACTAGTAGAAACTAGATTAAAGCAGAGACGAGTCCAAACTCAGTCAAGCAAAACTGACAAATAAAAACAGTTGGTGCAAAAAAAAGATAAAACATGAAGCCCAACATTTTTTTTATGATATTACTCAATAAAAGATACCAAAATTAAAGAAACGGAGTGCAACTTTATGTAATGTGTGCCTTATATGCAAAACGATGTGTTGCTAGGCAACAAAGAGATTGTTAAAAAGATTCACGGCAAATTAGCTTTTAGTTGTTCACACTCGCCTGAATGTCACTTTGACTCTGGTGAAGACCAGACATCCTCCACAATCTGCTTCTGACAACTTTCTTTAACACTTTGAGGCTCGACAGTCGGTTCACAGAATTCTGCAACAAGCAGCAGGAAGTCCCCACGCAAAATCATAGACTCCTTACATGAGCTTAAAGAAGGTGCAGTTTAGCCAACGCTGTTTTTCTGTGAAACCGGGACATTTCTGTTGTGCTTCGGTCGTTCGTTTACACGATTACGACCATCAGATTCTCTGGACACTGAAACTTTTTGAACCCAGGTCTCAGAGTGAAACTTTTCTGACACTTCCATTTGAATCTCAAAGGAAGCCACGATGTGTGAAATCACACGTGAGCACCGCAGACGTCTGCAGGCAATAGCTGTTCTGCGCATGCAAGAGCAGAGTGCTGTTTATGTTCCTCAGCCTTTTCAACATGTAGCAGCGACCCAACCTCACTGTAGGTCCAAACAAACGTCCAGGTGTTCAACATTTAAGATGGAACTGCTTCCCTGTTTGAGACTGCGCCAGTTACTGGCCTGGCATGGAAACTACAGTGGATTCAACAGGACGATCGTGTTAACGTGTAACATCAAAAAAATGCCTAACAATTCCAGGAGATCAGTGATCAGTCAGCACAGAACTGACGGCTCCAGTCAGAACATTTCTCCCAAATCATATATATATTGTTTGAATATTGTGCTGCTGTATACCTTATGCGTAGTGTTACATGTTGTAATTCCTGGACTTCTTTGCTCACTTTGCATAAGACAGACGGGAGGCTGCAGCAGACAGACTACTGCCTCAATCGCTGCAAAATGTGAAACTTTGATTGTTACCATATACATGTGAACAGATTCCAAGACAATCTGCGTTTTACAGTAAATTCTATTTTAAATGCCCAAATCCATGATTGCACTCGTGTTTTCTGCATGCAGAAATCATAGGGCCTGATGACTGAGCAGAAGCAGCTGAAAGATGTCCAGCAGAACTTCAGCTGAAAAGATAAAAGCTATCGTCAACAAAACAGGAGAGACCAAAGCATCTTTAATACCATCATCATCATAATCATCAGTGAGTCAAAACAGACCCACTTACACTTTTACACTTTAATTTCTGAACTAACAATGGAATAGAATGTGAGTAAGTTTATATGTCAAGCATGTATTTTACAATAAGAACAGCTTCTTTATTCTCACATAAAATACACATGAAAAAAACATGAATGATTTTCTTACAAGCAGATTTTTAAAAACCTTAAAGCATTGAGTGTTCTGAACTGAAACAAGTTTTGCTATCTTTGTTAAAATGTTGTACTATTGAGAACATTTTACTTTTGAATTGTTAACATTTTATCCATCCATCACAATAAAACACTTATAAGGTGATAAGATAATTGAGGCTACATCATAACATATAGAATTCAGAAAAATAAAATTGGAAAACCAAAATTTGCAAGAGAAAATGGATTTCATAGGACCCCAGGCATGAGGCCAGCGTGGCAAGTCCAGCTTGAGGTTCACCAGGACCAAGTGGGCCTGGACCCCACATCATGCTGATTCACCTGATTCACTTCAAAAACCATCCAAGTTCTGATTTTCTTTTACTGCATCATCATCCAGTGTGAAGCCAGGTGGACCAAGACAGGAGAGAATAAATAATAACTTAAAAAAAAAAAAAAAAAAAGCAAAAATACGACTAAAATGGACAATGTAGGAGAAAAAACAAAAACTAGCAAGACCTGCTGCTGAATGTTGTGAATGAGTTCCAAGAGGCACAAAATCTGTCACTTCAGCTATAAAACAAGAAGCCACATGTCAATAAGACTGCATGCAGCTCATTTCTCTCTGCGCCACAATTTAATTGTGAACCACTTTCAAAATTATAGCAGCACTTTATGCAAACTATAAACCGATTACTGTGAATGTGTTTTTTTTGGCGTTTCGCCCGATACAGAAGCAGTTCTACTAAGAGGAGAGAGTTGTGAGATCCAGATGAAACCAGTGAGAGACGTTCACTTTGTTTTTACATCCCACAGCTGGGTCAGCCGCCGAAAGATGGGTTTGTTCATCAACTCGAAAGATTAATTTCCTGTCTACAAGGAGAAAGGGAGTAGCTTTTTTCTGATGCATTCCGTTTGGCAAATCAAGTCCAACCTGATTCACATGCCCTCCCTACAATCTGTTCCCTTCCTCCTACACAATAAGAGGTCCCCCCCCCCCCTCCTTTTCGTTCACCCCTTCTTCTATCTACCTCCTCTTTCCCTTTGCTCTTAATAAACTACAAACTCTGCTTTGGTTTCCCATGCAAAGCTGAGTGCTTCTATGCAAAAGAGACAATACACTTTAAACACACAAGCTGCCCTGACAAGAACAAGGGCTACAAGCAGAAATAATTTTAAACTCTTCTAATTAAAAACTGTAAGGTACCACACGTGAGAAGAACTGCAGTTGTTTTGTTTTTAAAAAATGCACTGACAAAAGAGAATTCATCTTTGAACAACATACCCATCA
This sequence comes from Kryptolebias marmoratus, assembly GCF_001649575.2. Lineage (NCBI taxonomy): Eukaryota > Metazoa > Chordata > Actinopteri > Cyprinodontiformes > Rivulidae > Kryptolebias > Kryptolebias marmoratus. The sequence continues at coordinate 16,156,727 of NC_051436.1, forward strand.
GATCCCAGCAGATTAGAAACAAAAAATGCAAACAGAGGAGGCAGACTGTCGAATAGCAAAAGTGTTCAAATCGTCATGGCAACGGCATGGATACCGCAAGTGTCTAACCCAGAGAACAGAATATGGCAAGAGTTAATTTAGTTCCAATATTCGCAATCAAACTACAATACTGGTTCTAGAAAATTAACATAAAAGTGAATGCTGAGTTATACTGACTCATCATGGATTACATGACATTTGGAAGCTTGTGGTAAAATCTGTCAAGGAGAAAATTAAAGCTATAATTAGGCATTACCCTTCCAGATGTTACTGTTGCAACCAAATGCAACCTACTGGCTGAAATAATACAGCAGCAAATACAAACTGTCATTGGTTAGTGTCTCTATTTTCCAGCAGACAGAGCATCAGTAGGAACTAATACATTTGTTTGTTTATCAGATTGTTTTTTTCCCAGTTTTTATTTACTTAAATTCCATATTTCATGATGAAACCACATTTCTTTACCTAAAAAGTGTCTTATTATATGGTGGATTAAAATGTCATGAATGTTAACAAATGTCTCCAAAAATACAGCAGAAACTGTTCCAGTTCAACAGAACATTCAGTACTTTAATAAGGTCCTTATAAATCTGCCTGTAAGTTATTTTTATATAAAATACAATTGAGGGGGAAAAAAAAGTGAGACTAAAGAAACTGTTATTTTTGTAAGATAAAAGTGCTTGACGAAAAAACTTTGAAATTGCTCCATTTTATAATTTGTTACTAAAATTAAACAAACAATTGTATTATATCTGTGTGATATTTGATCCACTGCTGATGAAGAGGAGGAAGATGTGGTTTGTTGACAAAGATTTTTATTTTTTACCAAAAGTTTTGCTAGACAGTTTTCAGCTTGACTCAGACAAAACATCACCTAAAACAAAGTTTGTTTGTTTTTTGTTTTGTTTTTTTGTGGAGCATCTTATTACACACATAGTTACTTATCTGTACTGCTGATTTGCTGAGGAGTTAGTTAAAGCGCTAGCGTCAGCGCAAGTTAGCTGAAGTGATGCGCAAGTGGTGCCCAACCCTGGTCCCGAGGGCCACAATCCTGCAGGCTTTAGGTGTTTCTCTGCTTTGACACACCTGCTTTGAATGACAGTGATTAACAGGCTTCTGTAGAACTTGAAGTCCTGCTGAAGAGCAGAGAAACATCTAAAACCTGCAGGATAGTGGTCTTCCAGGACCAGGATTGGACACCACTGTGATAAGCCAGCATTAGCTCATGTTAGCTAATGTGATGAGCTAACATTAATTAATGTAATAAGCTAATGTTAGCTCGAGTTAGCTGAAGTAATAGGCCTACATTGGATCAAGTTAGCTGAAGTAGTAAGCTAACATGAGCCGCTCCTCTGTTTTGATTTGACTGACTGTTCAGTTATATTTTCTTGCTGTAGCAGTCATGTCTGACAAAACCTGTCTAATGTTGGAATATAGTTTTGCTATAAACCAAGTACTTAGTGGTAAACTGTCATCATTTTTGACCACCTGAAGCAGACATTTTAGCCTTGGCTCTCTGTTACATACCCCCACAAAGGTTGCAGCCAGCATCACAATAAAATTTCAGCAGCAACTCCCCTTAAATACACTTTCCACACAGAGCAGAAAAATAGGAACCACCTTGAAGTCATTTGACCCAGTTACACCAGAACACTGGCACGGTTTCATTTCTGGTCATCACATTCTCATAAGATTTCTCTGCCACTCAAGTTCTAATTACATCTCTATGGATGTGATTAAAATTGTTACTGCTCCCATAGAACTATGTCAGAATATTAGCTGTCATCATTCAGCTGATTATATCTTAGGAAGATCTTTTGTTTTAGCAAAGGTTGACCTGATCAAGTACTTATGAGGAGGGCAAACACTTGAAAAATGCTACAATCATTTTATACTGAGTCATACTGGCAAGCAGACAATGAAGCCCAAAAAAGCCTGAAGCCCTTTTTTTCCCTTGAGCTGACATCAGCCATCTGCACACCAAACGCTGTGGGAGCTAATGGATCTGCTGGATTACGTAAAACAGGCAGAGTCTCAGCTTTTATTATTCACCAGGCAGTCCACTCTACACCATTAGATTATTTACACAAACTCTTCTCACAACAAAAAGCTGCTGGGACAAAGTAGGCCGAGGGAAGGGAACAGAGACCTTTTAAAGTCCGACTTGTTGCTTAGTGTAGAGGAGGCAAACAGCGATCAATACAGAAGGAAAGAAAGGATTTGGATTCAACTATAAAATCCTGGTTTCAAATCCAACCGGAGACCTTTGACACAGCTCAACAATCTCACAGATTCTCTGAAGCCACAACTGTTCGGATTTGTAAAAACATTTAGATGCTTTAAGGCCAAATGCATTTGTTTTTTACATTTAGTTTGATTTTATTTTATTGGTCTTATTTCAAACAGACAGAAAAACAAACCCCCTGCTAATTTTATTTTTCAACTCTAAAAACTAGTTGGTTGTGCTCTGTGACTAGGCTAACTACTATTAGCAATACAAGCCGAAAACACCAAATGTCTTTGCATTTTGTGTATTCAAACAAACTGCTGGTAATGACACTAACAGTGCATAGGACTGGATACTGAGGTGCAGACTGAAAGATGTTAGAATCAAAGTTTATCACTTTAGCTATCACGTGCAAGCTTTTCATGTGCAAGTCAGCCATGTTGAATTTGGAGGTTGGAGCTGGTTGTGAATCTTAATATATTTCATATCCTGTAGGCTATGATGTGAGAGGTTTAGGCTGAGCGAAGTTGGTAATGTTACAGTCTCAGATCGAGAATTTTTATTTTCTGTAAAAATGCAGTGTGAACACAGACAGCTAAATGACTGCAGAAATTTACTGAAGAAACTCAAACTGAGTTCTTAAAACAATAACAAGCAGAATGCTAGCTATGAGCTAAAAGTAGCAAAATGGTAGTTAAAAGCAAGTAGAAAACAACTAGATAAAAGCTAAATCCAGCCAATTGCTAAAGGTCTAGCTAAAACCAAGAAAAAGCAAGCAAAAAGCAGCAAAAGTTGAAAACTAAGACTAACAAAATGTTAGTTAAAAGTTGCAAAATAAAAGGGTAGCTAAACGTAGCAAAAGAGAAGCTGAAAGCGAAAAGGAGCAAACACTAGCTAAGAGCTAAAAGTATTAAAAGGCTAGCTAAAAGTCTTAAGACTAGCAAAATACAGCAAAATGTTAGCTAAAAACTAAAAGTAACAAAATGTTAATTAAAAGCAGCAACGAGTTAGTTACAAGTAGCAAAAGAATAAAAAGTATTAAAAAGGTCTAGCTAAATGTAGCAAAAATGGTAACTACAGGCTACAAGTGGCAAAAGGCTAGCTTTAAGCTGAAAGTAGCATACGGCCGGCTAAAAGTACCAAAAATCTCAGCAAAAGCCAAAAGTAGCAGAACAGTAGCCAAAAATAGCAAAAGGCTATCTTAAAGAACGGCAGAGCGGTAGAGCAAGTATGCTGAAGAAGACTTCAAAGAGAAAAGTGTTTCTGAAGGAATGTTCCCAAATAAAAGTTCAATAAGATGAAAAGTTACATAAACCTAAAGTCATCGTATCCATCTTCTGAATTAGCCGATCGCTATGATAAACAATATGAATAGCTATAATAGCACAAATTATGCAGAAGTAGTCAGACTGCAAAACACACCAAAAAATAAAAAACAGGAAAACAACAGTGTGAACGCTGAATCAGCACTGACACAATTATTACATTTTAAACAGCTGTTTGTTTCTCTCCTCTTTCTGAGGCTAAGTGATTAAATCCCTGCAGAAGGATTTCTCTCCACAGTTTGCTGCAGTTCTCATCAGTAATATCCTCACAACATGCTGAATATTCAGCCTTTTTATCTTTAAATACATAAATAATAAGAGCATTGTTTTATTAATTTGTCACGCTGGAGTTGTCCCTTTAAACATATCTTTTGTACTTTGTAATTCACAAATCTTTTTATACATTTTATTTTGACAAAGTTGACTGTTAAATAAAACACGAACCAAAATAAAATTGTTGATTTTGGAGAAAGTTTAGATTAATAGATGAATCAAAAACTTAGTCTTATCAAAATAAGAACAGTCAATAGTGGCATTTATTTGTGGACGCAAAATAAAAGGCAGTACCATTCTTTGAATAAAAACATACTAAATGAAACCATGTTTATAAATGGGTGGTGGATTTAACAATGTTTATTAGAGGCCAGGGATGCATTTCAAAGCATATGAATGACAACCTCCACCCTCCACTGCTGCTGCGGGTGTTTCATAACCCACAGTTTGGAAACCACTGAGCTACAGAAGAACACTTGTGTCAAACAAGGAGATGTTCAGAGCCTCCTGGGCTAAGTCCAATCCAGTACACATTAACTGAGTGTTTGGTAGTGTTGTCCTGCAGCCTCCTAATCTGTTTCTCTGCCTGTCTCTCTGGTTACCACCCATGGGACGAAGAAGGGATTCCCCCTCCACACCAGCTGCTCTGCTTTGAGAGAGAGAACCCAACAGCAGGTTTCAACAGACAAGAAAAACACGCAATCAGCTAGACCTTCTAAAATAATTAATCGACGGAAATAATGACAGACTGCTCTTCCTTTTTGATGCAGTAATGGATTAATAGATGAACTTCTTTCTAAAAGTCAACGACACTAGTCAGATCTTATCAGTTCATGAAGGACTTCTTCCAGTTTCTCCCCCACCATGAATATCTTTTGAGTGAGTTCACCAGTGGATTTATTCCAGCTCACAGAAATAGAGCCATCTGGAGTTTTACTTCTTTTCACGTTTACAAAAGAAAGAAAAAAAGCCCTAAAAATAATGTTGGAGACCCGTTTAAACACGGCAGCCCGTAGAAGATGTAGGGCAATAACAGAGAGGCACGACGGCGTGGATGCATAGAAAACGACAGCCGAAGCAGAAGTGAATACTGCGTGACGAGGCAACCCACATCCGCAGTACAGAGGAAATAAACTCACACACACACACACTTCACTAACATGCATGCATGAAGTGGCATGTACAAGACAAGGAACAGATGTCAACAACTGACAGAGGAGTCTACATCCATATGTTGACTTTAAACCACACACACACACATTCCTGAACTGTACAGCAGAGGTTGGTCATATTTGGCAGCACAAGGCTAATGCCGGGGCATTTGTTCAAGGCTCAGTGTGTTTATTGCATCACTCCTTACAATGACTTTTCCACCTGACTCATAATACTTGGAGTATTTCATTTCTAACTTATTTATTGTGAAATAATTTTAAAAATACATGTTAATAGAAGCACAGATGAACAGAAAGACTGACTCTTTTCAAACAAACATTAAAGATTAAAGCTCACTCAGACATTAAGACAGGAAGATGTAAAACAATATGAACTTAGCATCTATGCTAATTGTTGGTCAGCAGCCCTGAAATTTTTAGGGTTACTGAGAAATTAATGTGCACTCTTTATTAAGCATGAAAATAAATAAATCTGTGTTTATTTGTATTAAATGAGTCATAGTTACTTAGGTTTCAAGGTAACAGAAATACGTTGATAATTGTTTTATAATAGCAACGTAGCCCTAAGAAATTTTATCAAATTAAATCTAGAGGTGCTAAAAGACTCTCCCTCCCCCTATCAAGTACAGCTGTCTCATCAGGATGTAGCTACACACTAAAACATCACACTTAGCTAACATGATGCTACTGCCACCGGTGTCACGTCTGCACTTCACGCCCCTGTCACGATCACGGTCGCAGCCTTGGCACAAGGTGGCCATGCCACCACACTTCATGCTCCACCCAGGGTCCCAAAATTCTTCCACCATAATGATAAATCATCACAACCTCACCACAGAGGTTTTGCGTATGCTCAAACCAGCCTTGGACCTAACACGCTCTCTATACATCCCTAAAACCTCGCTAAGACCCCACAAAGACCGCCCATGTTCTGACTGATTTCTTTTGCTTTCTAGCAGGGTCATCGTCCAGTTTGAAAGAGGCCTACGCAGGTGTGTGCTAACACAATGCCAAGGTGAAAAGACAACAGCAATGACCTTAGAGAAGCAATTATCGCCGCCCGTCAACCTGGAAAAGGTCAAAAGGTAACTGCCAAACTATCTGGAGTCTATCATTCTACATAGAGAAAGACTTTTTTCACGAGCAGAAAACATTTATCACGGTTGCGAGTCTTCCCAGGAGCGGACGTCCCAAAAAACTCACCCCAAGGTCAGACCATGCAATGCTCAGAGAAATGGAAAAAAAAAAAAACCCAAGAGCTCCATTTTACGCAATTTCCTAAAGAGTCCTCTGTAAAGACAACACTAAACAGTGGGTGTGGGAGTGAACACAACATCGCCTTATCGCAATGACTTCATGTTGTGGTTCTCCGAGCTGCAGAATCATGGGCTGGGTTTTTAACACAATGATTCTGTGGCTGAATCTCTGATGACTAATGGCAGCGTTCTTATGTTTATTTGAGGTTATATTTGCCAAATTTGCCAAAAGATTTTCTATCTTAGAGCTAAAGTAATGTGTGCTTTTAATGTTCCATTTTATTTACACCTTTTTTTATTTTTAAAGGACCCATTCAACAAGCTGGGAAACATTTCCCTCTTCTATAGATGTGTTCAGGATTCATGTTAAACCCAGAATAATCCCAGCTCTAACACACACACACACACACAGACTACACACTCACCTAAACCTACTTTGAATTATGCTGACTTAGCTATAAATTGGCAACTGTGCCTGATATTGGTCATCAAGAAACAAATAAATATATCATAAAGATTTTTGAGGGGGGGGATTTAATTTTAAAACTGGATTCTGACAACACATAAGTATCACCATCATCTTGGCTTAAAATGTCTAACTTAAAAAACAATAAATAAAGCACACAAAATATGAACAATGGAATCATTTCACTTGCTGTAAGTTTGAAAAGCAAAATTAATTTTAGAGAAGCAATAACACTTTGGAACAATCAAACACTAATAAATCAAATTTAATAACAGAGCACAGAACAAGAACATGAGGTCTCAATTTTAACTACAGGGACTGGAAATGTGTCTCTCCCTTACACACACACACACTTCATTATTTCTAAGAGTCAGCTGCTGGGCTTCTCAGATGTGGTGTGGAGCGTGTGCGGCTGTCCAGAACCCCTTTTGGTTCTCAACAACAGGCTTTTGTCTCTAAAGCACCCCCTCCCCCCGCCGCTATTCAAATAAGGCTGCGGGAAATTTTATTAACTTTGTGCCCATTCAACAAAATCTCTCTTGCCTCTTATATCATACAAAAATCTCCCCGAGTTGCTTGCTGTCCTCAGCATCTTTTTCAATAAACTAATAACTCAGAAACAGTAATATCGGTTTTAATACTAAGGGATGTCCCAATCCCAGTCCGATTCATTTCTAATATTGAAAATTATATGTTTACACTCTTTCTTTTTTTGTTTTATTACAGTTCTCACTTCAGCGGGTTTAGACTCTGAGTGACGTCAATTAAAACTATTTTCGCCCTCATCTGAATGGTTGTCGTTGTGTTAGTTATAACGCTGTAATAGTGAGCTAACAATGTTAAGCAGACGTTCTGGGAACAATGCTGACAGAATGGTTTACAGTACGGGATCGTAAAGTTCTGCTGCACTTCATTAAATGTCAACTTCTCTCTTAGTTCAGTTTTGTTATTATGTGCTGATAAATCCACCTTCAGTAGTCACTGTCACAGTCAGTGTTTTATTGGCATGGCTGCCGTACTTCTAATGTTTAATACCAAAAGCACTGATGTATTTTTGGAAGCTTCTGCTGTGCGAACTGCGGCTTAATAATGGTCAATCTTTCACTTTTGAGTCTGCATGCTGACTATAGTGATGTGGCTGTAGCTGAGAAGAACCACTGTCTGTCAGTCAGGAAGTTGGTGGTTTGATCCTCAGCTTTCCTGTTCACAGTTTGAAACATCTTTGGGCAGGAGACTCACGTGCTTATTGCTATGTGGTTCTGTATGATGGGGAGAAATGACTTCATAGGCTGTAGAGACTGTGTGAACAGAATCATGTGATCTATGTTTCTTCCTCGTGTTGTATAGGGAGCTTCCTTTTCCTCAGTGAAAGTAGGAAATTTTCCAATAAAAAAATTCAACAAGATAGTTGTCTATTGTTTGGCAATATGCTGTACAAATCGTCAGAGGGGCGTTCACCGTTCAGAAAAAATAAATAAAACAACTGTATGCTACTGATTCAAATGTTTAGTAAACTCCTCAGATTGGTTCTGCCAGGGTCAGGTGAGATGTAATGGTGAGAATCCAAGAGGACAATAAAATCTGATGAACAAGAGGAAATGTAAGCAGCAACATGGTTTTGGCACAATATCAGGTCCTGGCCCACCTGCCCTCCTGGGGGCTCCTGTGCAGGGTGCCCCCTCCCAACACCTGGGTAACTAGCCTCTCAGTCACCCTGCTGCCTGAATCAGACTCTAGTCTGGGCCCCGGCTACCCACCGAATGCCCCTCCATGTGTCCCTGTCTGCTTCTATCCTAAAGTACAGATTCCAGGCGTCCTGCTCCGATGGCTGGGCGAGGTTTGACAACAAGCTTTTGTGTGGTCTCACCCTACTCTATGACTGAAAATATCTACCCGACCAACTATGTGTACGAACACGGTAGAATAAACAGTCTTAATAATGTCGCAGCGCGGGCTCTTTAGTGTGCGTGACCTGGATAGAAGTGATGTGAGCGGGGATGAAGAGTTTCTCTCCATCGTGGATGGAGCTAGAGGAGGTTTTACCAAATCACGGTTGAACGGTCAGACTGTTTGAGGCGAGTAAATCTGAGCTGGACGTCCGGCTTCTGAGTCGGCTGATACGGCACTTTAAACGGTGTTCAAACACTATTTACTCACAACGTGCGCCTGTGAGTTAATGCAGGCTCATTGAGACATGAAAGGAAGGACGAAAGAAGCAGCTGTTTGTGTCTGAAAACTGTTGGCTGACAAGAGTTTAACCTAGAGCCCACATCAGCAAGCCACTCATATTCAAAAAATAAAAAAGACCACCACAAACTAAAACATCTGTTTAGAAACAGCAACAGCCAAAAGTAAAACACCAAACCACTAACACGGTCAATCATTTTTCAGCTTTATAGTTTTTACAATTATTTAAAACCAGTATTTTTAACATTTAACATCATTAATCTGAAGTATGTTTTGTAAAAATATTGTTTTTAGTCAAATTAAAAATACATTTATGTTCCAGGTTGAAAGGAAACAAAATATAGAGTATACCATGTACGTGGCTAGGGAGCCCCCATTACCCTAACAAGTACTTTTATTTTTGACAAAATTAAATAAATTAAAGATAAACGCTGTGACCAAACCTGCTTTTTGGAAGCTTTAATTACAGATCCCTCCATATCCACACAGAAGCAGAGATAAAAGCATTTAGTCCCCCAGGGAAGACTGAGAACATTCATCAAACACTAGTCTGCAACAACACCAATGCCCTCAGCTCCACAAGGTGCACACAACACACAAAGGCTGAGCTTTGTTCCCCTCCGCTCCAAGCAACCAGGAAACACTGAGGAGGTGGTGAGCCAAGTCTCCATTTTGTGTGTGTGTGTGTGTGAACCTTTGACCTCCATGAGGGAAGCTGCTCCTGTAGGGGATGGGGGCTGATGTTGCCATAAACACTGCTGAGCCCCTGCAGTCGGATCATATCCCAGTCCAAACACAATAATCAACTCTTTCTGTAACTTGTATCCCCCCAGCTGCAACTCGCTCCAAACACAGAGTTTACAAGATCAAATTTGTATGAAAAAAAAAGACAAAACAATTTTAATCTACAATGAGGTCCTAAAATAAAAATACTCATGTAGGAATTGTTCAATACTCTGGATTAGATGCTGATTGGATGTTAGGACTTATAATCTGCTTCTTCATGATTTTTAGAAGAAAAAGGTTGATAGTGAATTTTATTGCAACACCTCAATACAATTGTGCAGCAAAAGGCCATAAAAGTCAGTGGTATGAATAAGAAACAGCTGGAGGAGCATTTTGGAACAAATCAGGTTTATTGGTAACAAGTTAGTAAGAGGACTGGGGATAAAAAGAGCATTTTAGAGGCTGAATCTCTCAGGAGTAAAGATGAGCAGAGGTTCACCAGTCTGTGGAAAACAAAGAGTGGAACAATTCCAGAATAATGTTCCTCAACATAAAATGGGATAGCTTTGAATATCCCATCATCTACAGCTCATAATACCAACACATTTCAAGAATCTGCAGAAATCTCTGAGCTCAAAGGACTGGATGTCTGATCTTTGGGCCCTCAGGGGCCACTGCAGTAAAAACGTCTGATTCTGTTCTGGACATCACTGCATGGACTCAGGAACACTTCCACAGATCATTGTCTGTAAACACAGCTCACCCTGACATCCACTGATGCTGCTTAAAGCTCTATCAGGCAGAGAAGAAGCCAGATGTGAACACCATCCAGAAACTCTGCTGTCTTCTCTGGACCAAAGCTCAGTTAAGATGGACTGAGGGGAAGAGGAGAACTGTTCTGGGATCAGATTGAACTGTCCCTTTCCTCTTTAGTAAGGAGGACTAAAGAGGAGAGGAACCAGTCTGTTATCAGTGCACAGTTCAAAAGCCTGCCTCTCTGATGGTATGGAGGTGCATTAGAGCCTCTAACATAACTGTCTAACACATCTGGAAAATCACCACCAATACAGAAAAATATACAGGTTTTAGAACAACAAATACTTCCATCTAGACAACATCTTTTTTCAGTGAAGGTCTTGCATATTTCAGCAAGACAACATTTAACCTCAGACTGCATCCATTCCAGCAGCAGAGCTTCATAGAAGAGTCCAGGAGCTGAACTGAGCTGCCTGCAGTCCAGACCTCAACAACTGAAAACATTTAACATCATGACACAAAGACGACCCAGGACTGTTGAACAGTTAGAATCCTCCATCGGACAAGAACGGGACAACATTCCTCTCCAAAAAGCAGCTGGTGTCATAGACGTTTACAGACGTTTGTTAAAGGAAGAGGAGATGCTTCACAGAGGGAACCATGGAGCTGAAACAACTTCCTTGAGATGTGTCACTGCCATCAAATTTTAAATTGTTAGATTTTTTTTTTCTTAAAAATTATAGTTTCTTGATTCTAATATTTTATATGCTTACTGTGGTCCATTGTGAATAAAATATGGCTTTATGAGATTTATAAATCATTGCTTTTCTGTTTTTATTTACACCTTACACAACGTCCCATCTTATCAGAATCAGGGTTATAAAACTATAAAACTCCCAGCAGTGATGACACCCGCCTTGTTGGCTGACTCCTGCAGTGAGACAGTAGTCACACAGCATCATGTCTCCGACTGAAAATGAAGTCATCCCCACAGACCAGACCTCCATGGCTCAAGGAGAAACTGCTGTAATGGCATTTTTTTTTCCTCCTCTTACACTTCTCCAGTTCTGACCATCTTCACACCCTTAACTTTCTGTACCCATTCCCTGCGAGCACAGACACGAAGTGACACTCTTCAATCCCCGCAACACGAGCTGAAACTCATGTGAGGAATAAGACACATTTAACTTGGCAGAATCCACCATGACAGTGCGGTGAATGTGTGCAGACTGTCACCTCCCACGCAGACGGTACCGAGGATGGACGCTCTGCTGACAGCATGTCTGTGTGAGGAGGTGTAACTACCAAGTACCTGAGTGAAAACTGAGAGCACCTCATTACTCAGGTCCTAAATCATGACCACAAACACAGCCTGGGAGCTGCACAAACATGTATTTAGGAATAAATGTCTACTATTGTCCTCACTCTGGAGCATGGCCCTTGAATTAGAGCTGAATGAAGAACAAGTGAGTCACCGTGAACAACAGAGATGACCTTCGCTGCAGAGTTTAATGAGGAAACTTTTAACCTTTTCTGGAGGGGAAGACTTCATCAAACAAACAAATAGACTAAATCTGATAATTAGACGCCAAAGTCAATTAGGAAAATCCGTTGGCATCAATACTTTTAATCTACATCATATTTAAGACTATCTTCTAATTTCTTACAACATGTCGACAAGTGTTTTTCTTCACGCTGCAAGTGGAGAAAAACTGTAAAACAGAGGCTGGGTCAACTGGAAGAAGTCGTAAACAGTTTTCAAAGGACAAAGTGGTTTCAAGCCTGGGAGTACTGTAAGCTAGCTGTCAGGGATGTTTGTACGTTCTACAAGGTTACCTGGGTTTACTACATCTGAAAAGGAGGCACACAGAGCTACTGATAAGACTCCAGAAAATTAAAAAAAACAAAACAATTAACATCAGTGTATGTTAATGAGCCTGCTTTAGGCACATTCAATCATGTAGATATTGTTAACAGCTGAACAAATAGCAATTAAATCTGACAAGTTTATATCTAGATGCAATTAATGAATACATGTCATATGATATAAAAAGTGTAGGTTGAGTAGAAAAGACATTTGGTAATGTTATATTCTTTGCTATTCCTTTTTAAATAGTTGTGCTGTATTTGATTCTAATCAGTAATTTAGTTGATTAATCAAAATATTAACAGCTGATAGTGGCAACCCTAAAATATTTCTGTGCCATGGAGCAGGTTTGTACTCCCACAGACCAAAAACGTGCATGTTAGTTTCACTGGTAACTCTAAAACGTCCCCAGGTGTGAGTGAGAGTGTCTCATTTGTCTCTATGTGTCCCTGTGATGGACTGGAGACCTTTCCTGGGTGTCCCCTGCCTCTTGCACTGTGATGGCTGGAGATAGACACCAGCTCCTTGTGACTCAGAAAGGAGAAGATGGATGGATGGATGGATGGATGGATGGATGGATGGATGGATGGATGGATGGATGGATGGATGGATGGATGGATGGATGGATGGATGGATGGATGGATGGATGGATGGATGGATGGATGGATGGATGGATGGATGGATGGATGGATGGATGGATGGAGTTTGAGATAAAGTCAATGACACAACAAACCCTTAAAGTTACTGTATAAAAACAATATGGAAAAGAACACTTTCTGCCAGTATCTCATCTCTCCATAAAATGAGCAATTACTCTTCTACCTTAAAATAAATGGTTACATCTACTGTACTCCTGGGACAGGAGTGTGAGAGGACATATCTGAGAACTAGAAAATTATACAATGCAACACAGGCAACACCTTGCAAACAGATCTCATCAAAGAGGTAAAAAACATGAAATGAAGACAAGCAGAATAAAAGACTGAACACGGATGTAGCTTTCTGAGATGGAAACAGAAGGTGTAGCACAACTCGAGTTTTCTCCTCAACGTACAATATGGAGGAAAATGGAGGGTGGACAGCATGGGAGACATTTCCTATGTCCGCATTTCCCTCTAAACATCAGTAAGTGCTACAAATATGTTTTATTTAAAGAGGGATAAGGCACATTAATGAAACATGAGGACAAAACAGGCACATCATGTAAGTGTGCCAGATTCAGCCATACATGCTAATTATCACCATCTGCTGAAGGCGAAGGCAGGGCAAAACTATTTTTACCTGTGTGTAGGTGTGTGTGTGTGTGTGTGTATGTGTGTTTGTCTGTATCGTTGGCAAAATACCTACCGAATCACAAGCACATTTTAATGAAACTGTTAGAAAGTTGTCACTGAATGTGCATCTACAGCTTTTTAACTTCTGGAGTCAACCTGATTCAAGATGGCCACCAATAACTGACCTTAGAAAGGACTAGATGACTATAATACTTACAGACAGCTGAGAGTCATTCACCACACATACTCTGAGTGTGACGTCTCATGAAATCATATGAGATCGTGAATTACATTGTTTTCAAGATTTGGTAAAAACAGCAACTAGAACTTTGTCATTTCTCAGCATAATGTGATTTTAGTTTGGTAAATGGTAAATGGCTTGCACTTGTATAGCTCTTTATCTAGTCCAAGGACCCCAAAGCACTTTACACTACAATCAGTCATTCACCCATTCATCCACACACTGATGGTGGTAAGCTACATTGTAGCCACAGCTGCCCTGGGGCAGACTGACAGAAGTGAGGGTGCCATTACACCGGTGCCACCAAACCCTCTGACCACCAGTAGGCAAGGCAGGTGATGTTTCACAACAGCTGAGACGGGCGGAGTGGGGGCTCAAACCAGCAACCCACCGGTTACAGGACAAAACCCTCCTGAGCCACTGCCGCCCTGACATGAAAGGCAGTGGGCGAGGTGCACGTCTCCAGGGAATGCTCTGCCTTTATTAATCAGGTAAACTGAACTCCAGATAAACACGTCCAAACAGAGTGACAGCACCACGAATACGAGACCCTGTCCGATAATCACCTTCTTAGCCGTTCGGCTGCCCCTGTGGCAGGTGTCCCTGCTCGGGGCCTCCTCGTCCCACTGGCTCCAGACCGGAGCAGATGGTCTCGATTACTGAAGAAAGCAGCAGCAGCGCGCAGGAGAAGGTGTTTTAAATAGCCCCGCTGCCGCACCAAGTTCAGCTCCCAGGAAGTGTAATCCTCTTCCCAAACAGGGCGAGACAGGTCAAAGTTAGCTCCACTTAATCCACACTACGTTCTCCTCTGTGATGAGGTTATCGACAGAGCTGAGGAATCTGCTGTCTTCATCCTGCCCTGGTAACATGGCTGCCAGCTCATCATTCAAAAAAGAACAAGGCTGATTTAAAACTCAGAATATGTGAATTTTAAGCTCATAAGACAGTCAAAGCTACCCAGCTGCTGAATATAGACCTCTCACTCCTTGAATAAATAAGTATAGATTTGTTCTAATTGACTCTCAGCTACTACCACACCCAACTTTAGCTCAATATCTAACTGACTTGAAGCCCTTTCTGAGTTTTCTAAAGTCTGCAGCAGCAATCTTGGTTTGAGTTGACCCCAAAAGTTAAGCAGACGTAAAGGTACATTGAATGTTTATTTCCTAAAAGTTTTTTTAGAATCTGTCCAGTGGTTCACAAGATATTTTGCCAACAGACAGTCGTTGCTGACTCCAAACAGGTAATGGTGAGGTTTTTTTAAAAAAAGGCCTTGGACAGTCTATTGGAGCTCAGGGTATGTATTGAGGATCAGTCTCACCTACAACCACACCAAATTATAGGTTAATAGCTGTAAAATAGACTGAGTTGTAGCCATCTTTGTGCTTTTTAAAGTCAGCTGGCTGTGGCGGATATCTTGAATCGGATTGACTCCAAATGTTAGTCAGCTGTAGGTGTAAATTCAATGATGAGTTTATGGAAGTTTCATTCAAATTTGCCCAGTGGTTCGTGAGATATTTTCTTAACAGACAGACACGCTGGCAAAAACATTGACGCCCGCCTGTCACCTTCTGGAGGCGGGCGATAATAGCTGTCTCACTGATGATATGATGAAGAGGAAATTTAAGGTGTTTGTTAGCTTAAGTTACTTTTATTTTAAAAAAAAAACAGGCCAAATCTCTTAAATGACACGGCTCAATTAAAATATATTTTAAAAAAAAACACTTTAAAAAGAAGCAAACGAGGCGGGGGTGTTCAATAAAAAATGGTACACCGTTTAACTGATGCTAACAGAAAAAAACGCTAACGCTACTTGCAAATTAGCCAGTTTTAATGATTAAATTAATCAAAAATTAAAGTAAACATGTCCTGGTAGGTAAACAGCGATGATAGTGAGACCGAGTTTACATTTTAAAAGTAAAAGTGAACAAGTTAAAAATGAAAAAAGGCTGTTTTCATCCAGGGTATTACGCAATCCGGCAGAGTTGAGGAAGGATGTGCCTTCCCCCGTTAGAAGAAAGAAGCAGGTGGCGATAAAACAAAAGACGGTTCTCGGCTCGCTGACGTTTATTTATTTATTTATCTGTCTCAAGTTAGAGCAAAGAGTGAAGAAGCTAACCGACCTGCATGTGTGATGTCGGACAGGTCGTAGTTCCTGGCGCTGCGGGGAAACTCCTTCAGTTTTCGGTTGGACAGGTTGAGAGCCCCGCTCGCGGCAGCCTCCTCCAGAGCCTTCTCCACGCTCCGGCTGGCCGCTACTGTGGCCGGCAGCTGGGCTCCATCCCCAGCAGCCATCAAACGCGCGGGTCTGCCTCCGTCTCTTCTACTTCGTCCGCCGCGTCCGCTCCGCTTTCATCCCCCGTCGGCGCGTGGAAGGACTCCCGAACCGAGCGCTCTGGTCCCGAACTTCTTCGAAAGTGCGAAAAGTGAAGCCGGTAAGAAGCGGGTGGCGACGCGAGTTTTGTTCTCCTTGGCTCTCACAACGGGACGGGAGCTGCTAGCGCTTCCACCGAGAGAGCGGAGAGGCGCGCGAGCTGTCAATCTTACAGGAAGTGGCATCAAGTCCCTGGTTCGGCACTGATTTAGGGCTTCCTGTTTGCTTCAAAATAAAAGCGCAAGCACGTCTGTGTCTTTATCTGTCTCTGTAGAACAAAGGAAAGAAGCTCAATCAGACGGAGGAGAAAATTATTTTTTTCTCAATATCGGGGAAAATCTATAATTATTGACAAAAGATAAGATAAGATCAAATTGACCAGGTTTTTCAGATGTACAATCTGTATAGAAAGAGTTTCTCATGAGATATTTTGCTTACAGACAAACTGTTTATTTAACACTTAATGCCATCATTTTAGGCAAAGATACTGCACACTAAATAGTGCTCAGATGATGTGTTGCGGATGACTTCCAGCAACTACCACACCAAGTTTTATTCCTGAAATTGACTGAGTTATACCCATTTTTGTGTTGATTAGCTGTGAAGGCCACCTTGAATTGAGTTGACTCTAAAACCTAATCAGCTGTAGATGTGCATCCAGTGATTATTTTCTCTGTGTTTCACTAAAATCATCAGATATTTTGCTAACAGACACAGCTGACTCAAATAGTTAACAGCACAATTTCAAAAACAGATGCTTCATGATCCATTAGTACTCACAGTATGTGTTGTGAGTGACTCTCAGCTACCACCTCACCGATTTTTAGCTCAATATCTGTGAAAGACTGAGTTGTAGCCATTTTTGTGTTTGATAACTTTGATCAGCTGTGGTGGCCATCTTGAATGGGAGTTGGCACCGAAAATAGTAGATGTAATGAGCTGTGGATGTACATCCAATGATTACTTTCTGAAAGTTGAAATCCATCCTCTGGTTCGTAAGATATTTTGCTAACGCTACAGACAAACAAAGGAACGAGGCTGTATCAGCACACAACGGTTTATTTATTCTAGCTTTTTAATGTGTCTTTTTTAAATTAACAGGACAGAAAAGCAACTTATATAACTAATATAAATGCTGTGACATGAACGACTATCTAATCCTGAGTAAAATGGCCTTTCGAGCAAACGTACTACATACACCCTTTGTTTTTGATTTTATTTTGATAGTACGAACCGGAAACGAATGACAGCTACGCCTCACTCTACTCTCGGGTTTGGAGTTTCGGAAGGGTGCAGCCTGCGCGAGGGTTCGAGCGGAGGTGGGCGTTGCCGCACGGAGGGGTTTGATTGACAGCCGCGGGGGCGGGGCCTGAGCTGAGTCAGGAGGCGAGCCTATGGCTCTATTGTTGTTTTTATGACACTTTTTGTGCTGTAGTCGGAGGCAAAAACCACCCACAAGGCTGTGCGCACAATCAGGAGGCAGCCAGGTGACTTCAGTTAATGATCCATTTAATGGAAAGGCTTTGTTGTAAAATCTGACAGGAATTTTCTGCATAAGGGCAACCATAACTCGCAGATCAAATTAGAGAAAATAAAAGCGCGGAGTCTCCGTCTGGCGGTTTCTATTGTGCCTGAGTGCACATGTACCTCTATATATGTGCAAATGCAGAGTCAGCAGGTCTGTGCTGTGAAGGCTGCTGTGAGGTTTATTACTATTCCTCCACACACCGAGGGAGAACAAATGGATTTGTATGCTACAACCAAATCTACGTCTTACCTCACCTTATTCAGCTTTACGGTGATATACCTTGAAGGGGGTTCTGGCGGAAGAATACCAACATTTCTGGTAAAATCTCAAAGGCTGTAGACGCAGCTCCGGGCTAAAAATCCAACAGAACTTTGTAATAATTTAAGCCAACAAAAAATGCCCACATTTTGGTGTTTGAACTGTATAAGAAACGCAAAGAGAGCCAAGAACAAAAGGAACGTTAAAGCTGCTGCCAGAGGCTCATTACGATCACCATGGTGACCACACACCTGTGTCTGTCACTCCCTGACTGCCAAGTTAATGAGAGGCAGACAGAAACAGACTAAAACGTAAGCCTCAACTGAACATTTGTAATAAAAAGTATGAAACAGCAGAGTACTGTGATGGTCACACAAGTAATTTTCTGTTTCTACAGTGTTTCATGTAGGAGATACGACATGTTTTATATTAAAAAAAAAAAAGACTTCCTGTTTTGAAAATAATATTTTGAGCTAAAATAAAATTGAAGTCTGTGGAAGATGGGATGTGCACTTTCTGGACTCTGGGGAAATTTTTTTTTTTAAACTGTACGTCCTACTGGAGTGAGAGACACACTGGGTGAATGAAGATATAAAAAAATTCTGACTTAACTTGTATATGTATTTTAAAACGTTTGCAAAAGATGTGAACATTTTGACAGGTTTAGGAGTTGTTGGAGTGTTTGACACCATCAACTATCAGTTGAACATTTCATGAAAAAGTCACCAGAAATCATCAAACTTAAACTGTAATTGTTTCAAAACCATAAAATGTATCAAAATGCCAGTTCAGTCCTTTAAAGTTTATTTTTCTGTGATCTGTTTAAACCTTAAATGATGTTTTTATTGTGAAATCTGTCTGAGCTACAGAGCTCTAAAGAGAGTTGGGTTTTCTCATGTGTTTTACGAAAATGCCTTTGTCTGTAGGAAAACTTGTTGCAGGTTTTTGCAAACTGTGTCTCTGTTATGTGACGTACCACTACCAAACGTTTTAGTGCACCATTCTTGATGTTTTGATGTATAATTAGCTTGAGCTTATTGAAGACCGAGGGATGTGAAAACAGACAAAAATTATGAAACCAAAACAGAACAGTAATAAGGATGCTTCAGTGCTTACGCATTGGCATCCTTAATAAATTATCTTAATAACTTCGTCCAATATGGCACAATGCGACTCCCCTGACGGTGTGCTCCTTGGCAAAAAGGCGCAAACTCAGTCAAATTCAGTCTTCTCCTTCGCTCCGCTACGTGCTCTCAGGCCTGGTGCTGGCATGCCCTGCTGTCCCACACAGATAATCACATCACTGGGCAGGATCCAGCCTCTACAAACACTAACCTGCTGCTGCTGACCCACAGTCTGTGACAACCTGCAGCCTTCACCTCCTTTCACCTCCTCGTTCTGCCACCACTGTCTGCTCTCTCCACAACTGCTGTCTTCTTCTTCTTCTTCTTCTTTGTTTTAATGGTGCCTTACTGAGCTGGAGTGTGGACAGAAGAACAACAGAAAAAAAAACTACAGTCTACTGATAAAGGATTTTTTTAAAAATAAGACACGATTTGTCGTCTATCATTATGGCCTCTCCTAAAAGAGTTTTCATTGTGTAATTCACGTTTTAAAGCTTTCTTTAAAGCTGTTTCCTTTTTTGGGTATATGCCTCACACTCCTTAAATATATGTTAAACTGTTTCCATTTGATTACAGTCATTGCACTTTCCAGGTAGATGTTTTCCAACAAGATGAAGGGATTTATTTAGTCCAGTGTCCCTTATTTTAACAGTAGAGAGGACAAACCCCGCTCCTCTGTTCCCCCACCTTTTCCTTACAACCCCTACATCTTTTTATGTGCTTTGAAAATGTGTACCCGTGTCATTTATATTCCAATACTCCTGCCAAAACCTTTGCAGATATGACTGTTAATGAGGGATTTGGCTTCTCCCTTATTAAATGGGATGTAAAGTTCACCTGCAATGACTGTAATGACTGTTTAGCGAGTATGGCAGCATCTTCATTTCCATCTACTCCTACGTGTTCAGGAACCCAAACAGGATCAGCAGTAAATCCTTTAGTTTGTAGATTATACGACATATAATAAATCTGAAGAAAGATATATTTTCTTGATAAAAAAAATCTGTTTTAATGCTGAGGAGAGCAGATCAACTATCAGAAGCTATTGAAGATTTGAGAGAAGTGTTTTTTTCAATAAAATCTAGGCCCAGGAGTATCATCACTAGCTCTACTTTATCAACTGATAAATTATCTGTAGTTCTTTTTCTTAATTGTTGTGTGGTGAACCGGTATAAAGACTGCTGCTCCGATGTGTCCTGATTGAGGATCTTTCGAGCCATCTGTGATTATTCCTGTCAGAAAACAGCTGATTCAGATGCTTTTGTACAATTAACCAATCTGTTCTTGAGTAGTTTTTGAAGGGATGTGGTGACATTCAGGTCTGTAAAGAGCCACCCAGGATGTTTGAATGTGAGCCTGTTGGAGAAAAGGGGAAAAGTATGCAAACCTGCGCACTGAGCTTTCACAAACTGCTGTCTTCTCCACTTCTTACGTCTATGCCAGGGGTGGGTAATCCTGGTCCTCAAGGGCCGCTATCCTGCATGTTTTACTTCTTTCTTTACTCCAACACACCTGATTCAGTGGTTAAATTACCTCTTCATGTTCTGCAGAAGCCTGTTAATTACCCATTGACTCAAATCAGGTGTGTTGGAGCAGAGGAACAAGTAAAACATGCTGGATGGTGGCCCTCCAGGACCAGGATTGCCTACCCCTGATCTATGCACTTCATCTGAGTGCTGCTTCCTGACGGAGACAACACCCCCCCAGCTGCTCCTAATCAGGTTACCTGACACTCGTCTGTGCAGAATGCAGAGCAGAACTGTCCACAGTAAAATGTTCTAAAACATGCATTAATAAAAATCAAAACATGAAATCATAAGAAAATAAAAGGTGTGTTAAAATCATGCTTAAAAACCATAAAACTAAACTTCCACCATGTAAGACCACTTTGGTCTTACCCGCATTCAGACCAGACGTTAGCTTTTGTTCTGTCAGAATTATTCGAAACAGAGGTTGTTCAATGAGCTATCTGAAGCAGGTAAGATACTATTTGTTCATAACCATTCCACAGTGCCCCATTTCAAAATGTCTGAAATGTTCCTCTGACTTAAACTTTCAATCGTCACTTTGAATTTCATAAGTCTGACACTGCCCACTTCATCTAACCACACAAGGTTCTTTAGCTGCCCAATTTATTGCAGTTTTCCAATTGCACAAAAAAAAACAGCACACAGGAAGGAAAAGAGACGTGTTTCCATCTCTTCAGAAGACTTTAGAAATCACTGTCTCATCATTTTAATAACTAAATGTTGCCCATCATTTAATGTTTAAATAAAAGTTAAACTATTATTAAATAAATCCCCCAAATTCTGTGGTTTGCATTATGAGGACATTTCCTATCACTGTAGACGAAATGAACAAGCATGCAGACATTCCTCTCAGGAGTCATTAAGTTGTTATTTATGATTTGGGGGTCTTTATGTTAAAGTCTTTTCCTCACCCTAAAACTAAAATTTATAATTAAGTAAAGTGTTTTGTATTGCGCAGTGTTTCTTTTTGAAAGAAGAAAAGTGCAGTTTGTATTAAAGGCAATTCATTGTTTCACCGTTCACTTGACGGCAAAGCCTTTGTAACAGAAACCCCGTCATCTGGACCAGTCTGAAGCGCTCCTCCACGTCCCTCTGTGGCCTGTTAAGGACTACAACCGTAACATGTGCCCATAACATGGCTCATACAAATGCAGGCACACATGCATTATGCTCACCCATCTGCATTTGCATTGTCCCCACCCCTTCATTCTCCACCCATACACCCCCCCCACCTCTCTAGAGTCCCACTGGACCATCTGTCAAATTCTTGTCAGACTAGACGTCCAGCTGCAAGCACGACTACTCTGTGTGTGTGTGTGCTCTCAGGGTTGGGGGTACACTTTCACTACATGTATTTGTAAAATCCATTAACAGCCACTGTTTAACTCGGTCTGTCTGCAGTACTTTGATGAGATTATAAGTAAAAGCTAATGCCCGCTCCTCTAGTCCCCTTGTTTTTAAACCCTACAAAGTCTACCAAAAAGTATAACAGTGACATGCTTTGCTTTGTCTCCAACTGAATATATTAACTTTATATGTCATCAAAGACCATGTTAGCTTTGGTGCTCCTTGTAAAAGGTCCCATAGGACCCTTCACACTGCATGACCAGGCTGCTATGCCCCCCAAAAATCAACCAGAATGTGGACGGTCTTTGCAGGATCTTTGCACGGTCTTCAGCAGCAGATGAAGAACACATTGGGCTCCTCGTTATTCCTGAAGTGTGATAGGTCCTCAATGGTTTTGAGCATGCACAAACTGTCCGAACAGTGCCTATGTTTCAAACTGATTTGCCCCACTCAGACACACACCTACTGAGAAGCAGACTCGGGTGATTGGTTGCTCCATATCTAAAAAGTGACACTAGAGACACCAGCGACCATGGTCAAATGCATTCCAGGGGCCAGACTCAAATAGGCAACACTAAATCCCACTTGTAACTGCTAACTAAGGCTAAATGTAAATATTGTTGTTCATGTCAGCAGTAATGACCCCACAGTCTGTCAATTGGAGGTCACTAAAATGAATGATGCTTTAGTGTGTAACTTTACCAAAACAATGTTCATTCATCATCTTCTCTGAGCCACTCCCCAATCTGACCAGCAATGTCAAGATTAGCTGCACGTTGTCATTATGCAGTTGGCTACCTAGGGGCTGTCCCAAAAACAATGTGCGTATACAGATAGTTAGTTGGCTGACATTTTGGGAACAAATAAAACAAACTGGTCTTATGCAGAAAGATGATATCCATCCCTCTTTGAGTAACTTCTTTATAGTTAGTTGTGGAGTTCCTCAAGATTTAGTGTTTGGACCTGTACTCTTCACTTTAATATGCTTAGGATGCACCTAAACGCCTCCTTTTGGAGGTTTTTCAGGCAAGTCCTAATGGGAAAAGACTCCATAGCAGGCTACTGCTGGAGTGATAAAATATCTTTTGCCTGGGAACACCTTGGGATGGATGGATGGATGGATGGATGGATGGATGGATGGATGGATGGATGGATGGATGGATGGATGGATGGATGGATGGATGGATGGATGGATGGATGGTAA
>NC_051436.1:16181396-16184067 GCF_001649575.2 Kryptolebias marmoratus
AACCCGCCACAGTGGCGTGTGTGTTGATCAAATTCACCCGCCACTTCAGATATTTACCCGCATTTGGCCGGTGGCAGGTGCTAATTTCCACCCCTGGTATAAATACAGTGAATTTAAAGGGGAGAGAAGAATAGCAGCAACCAAAGTTTGTTGCTGATGAGTTTTAATGTTTTTTGCTCCTCATTGACCCACATACATATAAACCGATGTCATCAGTTTACACTATCACTAATCATGGGAGCTGATTGCCCCATGGTGGTTTTTACGATTCAGATTCACTCAGATTAGAACTTCTGTTTGTGTGTTTGTTTACTTTAAACAACAAATGTCTGAACTTGTTTGTAAAATCCACGCAGACCACAGAGGTAATATCCCAGGCTTCAGCATTTGAAACATACTTTTTCCCACCAGTTTTTTTCTTGTTTCCACTTGTGTCCCAGCAGATGAAGTGACATCACAGCTTCTCACGCTCTTTGTCCTTCCCCTCTTCCTGCGAGTCCCCCTTCACTTCCTCTCCAGTCTTGTTTCTGCTCAACCGAGTTCATCTGACCCATTTCTGCCTCGTGAGCACACTGTCATTGTAAAGCATGTATTCTTTCTCATCTTCAAAAATCGAAGCATTATTCAAAGCACCATGTGCTGTCACTAATAAATTCATTCAAACTAGATTGTTTCAAACTGAAGTGGCCTTTCTTCTGACAGAAACTCATACATTTTACATGTGTTTGTGAAACTTTGAGGCATGACGGGAGATGGACCACTTTAAGATATTGCTTTTCTACAGCAAGATCTTAAACCACCACACAGAGGTCATGGTGGTTAATTGTCAAAAGCATGTTACCACTTCAGGAACCTTTTTCGGTAACCAGGATAGTTTTCTGGAGCCATTCTTAACCCCCCCTACAGGAACCAGGGCCAAAACAGATTACTGAGGTAGAAATCTACCCTAGGGAGTTAAATTACCTGGAACTTTTTGTCATGGTTTGGGGAAAAGGAAACAAACCCAGAGCACAGACTCATCATTCAAAAAGGGAACTAATTTATTCAAAATAAAAGAACAAAACAAAGGGCTGACGTGGCAGCAAACTAAACATAACTGAATCCGGGAACGAGACACGAGCAAACCTGAGACAAGACGGGAGGACAACCGTACAGAGCATGAAACGACAAAGTGACACTGAACCAGCAGCGAGTGGAGGAAATGACCAGGTTTTAAACACAGGAGGTAATTAGGAAAAGTGGACACAGGTGAGATGATTATGAAACCAGGAGCAGCTGTTCAATAGTCCTGGGTTTAGTTTGCTGGATGTTTTATTTCATGATGTGCGAAACGTTTTCACTTGGTGAGAGGTCAGTTCAGCTCCTGGACTCTTCTACAACAAACCCACGCTGCTGGAACGGATGCAGCGTGCAGTTTAGTATCGTCTTGCTGAAATATGCAAGGCCTTCCCTGCAAAACACATAGTCTGGATGGGAGCAGATGTTGTTCTAAAATCTGTAGATACTTCTCTGCATTGATGGTGCCTTTCCAGATGTGTAAGCTGCCCGTGCCACAGGAACTAATGCACCTGCCTTGTAGAGTATTGTAAGCACAAATATCCAGAGTTTGTATCATTCGTTCTGACAGCTCCCTGAGGGGCTGCATATAATAATCTTAACCATGAGACAAAGTTTCCCCAAAATAGAAAACAAATAATAAATGTTTATTTTTCTGCACACAGTGTGATTAAAGCCTCAGGTCTCCCAACTTTTATGAGATGTGTTGCTGCAATACAATTCAAAATTAGCTTATTTTTTTCTAAGTATTGTACATTTTCTTAGTATAAACATTTGATATGTTTACTGTTTCTGATATGAATAAATTATGGGTTCATCAGGTTTGCAAATCATTGCATTCTGTTTTTATTTACTGACTACACATCGTCCCAGCTGTTTTGGAGGTGGTGGTGTAACATTTCCTTTACAAGCACATTTGTATTAATTGGGGGAAAAAAACAGTTGACCCTTCCTGATTGGCACTGCATAATTTGAACACTGGGGCAAAAAACCTCAACAGATTATGTACTGAAGTTGTAAATAATAAAAAAATGCTCTTTATCAGAGTTCTGTTAGCAGTTTCAGAAGACAAGGGTGTGTTATTTCTGAAGCAGGTGGGGTTCACTTGAAAATGCAACCAGAGTTCTGTGACAGGTCCTCGGTCGTGCCGCTGGTGCTGTAGGACTCTGACATATGGAGGGTGGCGGAGGGTTAGGGTTAGAAGCTGAGTGACGGAGCGTAGAGACACTGAGAGGTGACAGAGGAAGAGGAGGATGAGTGAAGGCAGCAGAGGTCAGAGGAGAGAGTGAGTGAGTGACTGCTGAAAGGGGAGTGTGGCTGAGAATGAATGGTATGCCATTTCACCTCGACTAGCCCACCGCCAGCTGTGTGTGTGTTGTCTCAGACGCACATACAGGTGCTGGTCATAAAATTAGAATATCATGAAAAAGTAGATTGATTTCAGTAATTCCATTTAAAAAGTGAAACTTGTATATTATATTCATGCATTACATACAAACTCATATATTTCAAATGTTTATTTCGTTTAATTTTGATGATTACAAATGACAACAAATGAAAATCTCAAATTCATCATATCAGAAAATTAGAATCTTGTGAAAAGGTTCAAAATTGA
>NC_051436.1:16185391-16264260 GCF_001649575.2 Kryptolebias marmoratus
AATCATCAAAATTAAACGAAATAAACATTTGAAATATATGAGTTTGTATGTAATGTATGAATATAATATACAAGTTTCACTTTTTAAATGGAATTACTGAAATCAATCTACTTTTTCATGATATTCTAATTTTATGACCAGCACCTGTAGACAACCTTATCATGTTCACACAGACACACTGACTGGAGCCTGTTAAACATTAATGCTGACATAAATTGGGAAGGAAAGAATATGGCTGAAATCTTGATCTTTTCGTGTAACTGTTCTTCCAGCTGCCACAGATATTGTGACGGCACCGACTCAACCTCCACCCTCTGATAAGACCCGCTGCAGTGCAGACAGTGGACAGAACACAGATAAGTGGTTCTACAATAATCGGCTGTTAGATTTCAGCATAAAAGCAGGAAAAAGTTGAAATACTACATGAATGTCATGGAAAGGTTAATGCAGCTTGTGTCACTTTAAACGTTTTATGCACCAGGACATGTCTATCACCTGCACCTCGTCAGCTCTGGGAATGAAATAGGTTCAGCCACAGAAAAGGAACAGACTTATCATGCAGTAGGTAAAGTTGTAGACCCTTGTCCACACAAAAATGCAGCTTTTCTAAAAATATCATTTTATTTGTTGTTTCTAAAAATCCTTGTAAACATGACACCATTTTCAGAAATGACGTCATCTGAACAAAAATGCCCAAAACGACCCAAAACGCTGCAGCAACTACACCACACCTGTATGTGGCGCTGCAACGCTGTCAGGAAAATACAGCAAAAACAGGAAACAAGATGTTGAGCATAAAGCACTGGGCCCTGAGTTTGACACCCCTGTTTTAGACTGTCCACACAAAAACACCAAGTTGGTGTTTTAAAAAATTTTCTCTCTGGAACATATTTTTTAAAATTCCATTCTGGGGCTCCTAAAATGCTGTTTATTTGTGGACTCATGGCTGAAGCATTACAAACTTTTGCACATTCACAAAAATAGTTTTCCATTTGGACAACAAAGTTTGGCTATTTTGAAGCCTCGTTCACACAGGAACAGCTTTTTGTGGATAGACTAAGATTGTTTTTTGTTGTTTCAGCCTTTTGTTTATTTGGAAATTACATTTTAGGAGCCCCCAAACAGTAATTTTTAAAACCAGGTTCCAAAGTGAAAAAATCCTTAAAAGCCACTGTTGTGTTTTTGTGTGGACAGCCTAAACACAACATTTAAAAACAATGATGTCATAGACTCACCTCAAGCCCAATAATGACAGATTACATGCTTGTGTTTGTGCTGCAGTTGCACGTTGCTCAACCACAGCAAACCTTTCATTTAATACGTCAGTGAACGAACAAGACTGGTGAGCAATAACATTGCCTTAAATAGAGTAAAAACTCTTATTATTATACCAAATAATCTGAGCCCAGAAATTATTACTTTATTGAAATGAACTGTCAACAACACTTCAAAGCAAATGTAACAGAAAAAAAATACATTATACAAAAATAAAGTAGTTCACTCAGTATTTGACTTTTTGTACAGCATCGTCCTGACCCAAATTTCCTCCCAGGGATGTTATATCTTACTAGGAACTTTTGGTTTAAATAAAAGATGAATTAAAAATAAAGATAAATGTATTCTTAATTACTTTGTGTCAATTAATGATTCACATTCAGATTCAGGTGTTACTTTATTTATTATTTTGATAACTAATAACTACTAATAATAGTTAAATGTTAAACTGAAACTAAACACGACATAACTGTACAATATTGAATGTACAACATAAAATTTAAAAATATAACAATAAAAAGACTGAATGTGTTTGTAAAAATCGGACTTGATTTGAAAACGCGACCAACATTGCCATCAAGTGGTCATAAACAGAAAGTACAGCCTAAACAGGTTCGCAACAGGAACATTGCCAAACATTGAACAAGTTTGTCTGAACCAGGCTATTAATTTACTGCTCATATGAAAAGTTTATTATATCAACAAAAATAATCAAGCTTAACACAATAAAACAGTAAATATGCAGATTCTGTGGTCATGTGGTCAACTTTATTGTCATTTGTTTTTTGGTTAATGAATAAAAAAGATCTATAGATAGATAGATAAGACCTGATAGATCGATAGATATCGATATCTATCGATCGATCGATAGATCGATCGATAGATAGATAGATAGATAGATAGATAGATAGATAGATAGATAGATAGATAGATAGATAGATAGATAGATAGATAGATAGATAGATAGAAAACAAGTGTGTTTTATTTTGATCAGTTTTTACATCAAATTGAAGGCCTAGTATTCCTTGAAAAAAATGCATATTGGCCGCCTCCTTTCATGCAGTTTTTCACTAAGATCCTCTTTCAATAAAAAGGGATAAAGTTATAGGCGTGTAAAACCTTGTAAATGAAGTGTGTACATATATATAACACTGCAAAAACAAAACACTATCATCCATTTGCCTTCAGTGGCAGGCAATAACAAATGAGCAAATAACATATGAGCGACAGCATTCAATGCTATCTCCATATGTCAGTGGTTATTCAATCTGAAAAGTGGAAAGGATTGTTCAAACAAAAGAACTACATTACCAATAAAGCCACTTTTTAATGAGAGTGCTCTCTTGTTGTTGATTGGCTGAAAGCCACGATGACGCATAACGCAGGAGGCAGTAACCCGGATAAAGGTTGGATGGAGGAGTGTCGAAAAGCGGGGTTAGTGGCTCTAATAGTAGCTAAACACGGTAGCGAGAAAGGCAGTTTGTAGACTGCGGCGTAAGAAATTATTTGTGAAAAAATTAAAATGGTAAGTTTTGCTTGTCATTTATGTTTTTCAACCGCATGACAGCAGTGTACCGATTCAAAACAATCATTAAACGACACATTATGGTTTTTTTTAATCGCTGTTAGCCGTTAGTGTTAGCCGTTGTGTTAGCTTAGCATGCTAGCCGATTTGATCGCATTGAGAAAGCGGTAGCATGGCTAATAAGACCGAATATGAGATGAATTCTGTTCGTGATGCTGTGGAGTAATACTCGGTTCGGCTGCTGTAAACCGTGAACGGTGCGTTTGTGCTTTTCCAGGCTGGCGGTAAGGCTGGGAAAGACTCCGGGAAGACCAAGACAAAGGCTATTTCGCGCTCTCAGAGAGCAGGACTTCAGGTCTGTCCAGTTTTCATTCATTGCTCTGGCGCTTCTCTCCGCCAGGCGTCTCAAAGGTTACTCCGACTGCCTTTCATACGCGGAACTTAGGGCCTGTTTTAATCGATTTTTTTTCCACCCCTCGCAGTTCCCGGTGGGTCGAATCCACAGACACCTGAAGTCCAGAACCACCAGCCACGGCAGGGTGGGCGCCACAGCGGCGGTGTACAGCGCGGCTATTCTCGAGTACCTCACCGCTGAGGTACCGTTTTCACCTCTGCTGGACTCTTTAGGCATCACCTCCTTCTGTGGTTGGCTCTAAAACCGGGCTTTTTTTCAGGTTCTGGAGTTGGCAGGAAATGCGTCGAAGGACCTGAAGGTGAAGAGAATCACTCCACGCCACTTGCAGCTCGCCATCAGAGGAGATGAGGAGCTGGATTCTCTGATTAAAGCCACAATCGCTGGTGGAGGTAGGAAGTTGTTCTGTCTTGGTATAAGCTTGTATGAGTTTACAGACAGCATCCAAAAAGAAATCTTTAAACTAAGCTGCAGGGGTTCTGTTCTGTAAAGGTTGTTTCACTTACATCCGAAGAGCTTTCTCAGCTCAAAACTGGAGCGTACAGTTCCAAGCTTGAAACTACATGAGATGTTCCTTTTTATGAGCTAAATGCACCTGCAGATTAATCGTCCCCCCCCTCCTTCCTGAGGGTCATTAGGGTGTCTGTTTGCCTGCCTCGCAGATGCATGTTTTGGTCTCCTGCATGAAGGTGATGTTTTTGTTTGTTTGTTTTTGTTTTCTGACTGTAATGTTCTTTCGTTCCAGGTGTCATTCCTCACATCCACAAGTCTCTGATTGGAAAGAAGGGCCAGCAGAAGACTGTATAACCTGAGATGCTCCGTCGTGTCGTCTCAGGATTAAAGTCTGCGTTGAGTGGTTAAATGTCTTAGATTCAAACACGTTTAGGATTTTTATGGTTGAGCTTGCATTTACTTATGATTATTCCTTTTTTTTGTTTAAGTGGCTTCAGAGAAGCTTTATTTTTTTCCTTCTTCTGGTGCTGCAGTTTGTTTTTGTTAAATCCAGCTTTTGTGGCATTCCCATGTTTAAAGTGGTGTTTTAATAAAGCCCTTCCTGGGCATTGTTTCTGGTTCTCCTCTTGTGTTTCTTGGCTAAGCTGCTGCCTCCTGCATTTTGAAAAGGTGTGTGTGTTTACTGTTAAAGTGTTTGATCTGCTGCTTTAATGGTAGAATAATTACAGTTTGCGTATGGGTAGAGTTATGTGAACAGTTTTCTCAGCTTTTATTTTGTTCAAATCATTTAGATACTGATACACATTTTGGTAAGCTCCTTTTTGTATTTCATCAGTAAAATGACAAATTACACATAATTCCTGATTCTATAAACTTAACTTGTGCTTATAAACGGTTTTCATTCAGAAAGTGGCTTCTTTGACCCAAACTGACATCAGACTGCCACTAGATGGCAAAGTAATACCACAAGACTCCCTTTTTGATTGCCATGGCAGTCTTGAAAGGTCAGGTTTTTGTTTTCCAGTGTTTCACAAAGATTCCAAGCCTTGGATTGAATAGTTTAGGTTTGCAGATATTGGCAGGTTTGTAGCCTTTCAATAAAGAAAACAAACTCATAAAGATCACTGAAAAAATTTGAAACAGACTAAAATGAATGCAAAATCAACTAATTAAAATCAATCACTGCTTTTTAATTTGGGTTCAACAGAATTGATTTACAAAACTAAATAATGGAACTGGCCTAGACCAATAGGATGGAAAAGACTGAATCTAATTTACCTACAAGGACATTTTAATTTTGGTTAAACAATCTAATGAAATTGGTCTTGTCAAAAAGGATGGCACCTCTGAAAAGACTGAAAGATAATTTGCTCACAGGGACATGTTAGACTAAGGTGTGTCCTGTAATCAGCATCACAGCTGTCTTTAGTTCTGTAAGCAGTCTGTCTGTTTACAAGGTGAGAGGTAGGCACAGTGCTGTTTGGTATCATGGTGTGTAACACACTGAACATGGAGCACAGAAAGCTGAGGACAGAGGTGTCTCAGGAGCTTAGAAAGACAAAGATTGACAGCATGTTGAAGTTAAAGACTATAAGACCGTCTCCAAGCAGCTGGATGTTCCTCTGACTGCAGCTGCTCAGATTATTCACAAGTTTAAGGTCCACAGGACTGAAGACAACCTCCCTGGACGTGGACACAAGAGGAAAACTGATGACAAATTGAAGAGACGGAAATACAAATAGTAACCCAGAACTACTTCCAAAGGGATTAGAGGTAAAGTCCAAGGTCAAAGGTCATCAGAGTCAGATCACAGCATCAGTCTGTTTGAGTCAAAGTGAAGCCAAAGAAGAAGGCAGAGCAGAACACCAAATCTTAGGAAAGCCAGACTGGAATTTAACAAAATGCATATTAAGAAGCCTCAAAGCTTCTGGGAGAACGTCCTTTGGACAGATGAGACAAAACTGGAGCTTTTTGTGAGTCCCATGAGCTCTGAAACATGCTGCCTGGTGTCAGAAAGCTTGGTCTCAGTCTCAGGTCATGGATCCTCCAACAGGATAATGACCCAAATCACCAAGAATGTCTCAGAACCAAACATTGGACCGTTCTGAAGTGGCCTCTGAGCCCTGATCTAAATCCTGTTCAACATCTGTGGAAGGAGCTGAAACATCTGGAGGAGGAACCCTTCAGACCTGAGGCAGATGGAGCAGTTTAGGCCACAACACCTGTGAACAGGTGCAGAAGTCTCATAGGTACAGAAATCACCTGACTGCAGTGATCGCCTCCAAAGATTGTCCAACAGAATCAGTACCATCCATTTTGTCAAGGCCAGTTTCATTAGTTTGTTTTTTAAAATTATTCTGTTGAACCAAAACCCAAAAGCAAAACTGGTTTTCATTACTTAATCTTTAGAAAAAAAAATTTTTTGATTACTTTTGTCAGTCTGAAGTTATTTTAGTGACCTTTGTAGGGTTTTTTTTCTTTAATGAAAAGGTACCAACAAATTTGTCCTTGTCTGTATATCTCCTACACAGGAACCACAAACACACAAACACACACTCACACACCTCTCGAGGTTTCACAGAAAGATGTCTCTCAGGTGAAAGAAGAAGTGAAGCCTATAATGTTTAGACTGAAAAACGGGGATTACAGCAACCAGGGAGTTTTTCTTCATCTTTTTCTTTTTTTTTTCTTCTTGTTTGTAGTTTACATTAAAAAAGCCCAACTACTGTAAAAGTAACTATTGATTTGTAATAAACTTCTGTATTTAGAAAGTAAAACTGGGCCAGAAATCAATCGAGGAATCCAAAAATTTGAATCTAGAAAAAGCTTGGGATAAAAAAACAAAAACCTAATAACTGGACTGGAACACTTTCACGAACTTGGCCTTCAGTCATCAGATTGTTTTTACAGGTTAGCACCATTACATGACGGGGAGTCTTTGTTAATTCAAAGGGTAAATTAAAAAAAGAATATAAACTGGCTTCATATCTTTTAGGGTAAAGAGATGTTTTTGTTAAGATCTCTCACTATGAAAATGGAGACTTACGAATCACACCAACTTCTGATCTGACACAAGGAAAAAATAAACTTAAAACAGTCTTCAGTGTGCGAGGAGTAAAGCATCTTATGTGTTCATGAAATCAGATGTGACGTATTTAGAAGGAAGGGGGGAGAAAAAAGGAAGCCCTTCAATTTTGGATGCTTGGCACGCAGCGCTGGAGCGGGTCTTAATGTCCTGTCTGAACTAATCAAACATATGGGACAGACTTGGTTCTGTAACTGGACAAATGAGCCCAAACAGAACCTGGGTCCACCCTTCATTCTGCTCCAGCTGGGAGGAAATACTGATTGGGAAAACGAAGTGAAGAAAATGATCTCAGGGGCAACAAGACATCCAGAACCTTCAGGACACCTCTAATAGATTCTGATAGTTGGATCTGCTGCTTGTACATTATTACAAAGAAAGAAAAACAAAATTCAGACACCAGATTTTCAGTTTCTTTCGGTGTACGGATGGTTTTGACTTGGTGGAATACTATATATTGCACGTGTCTAAAATGACAGGTTTGGATAAATAAATGCTTGTCGTAGCGGAGCTGCTTAAAGAGCTGAGGGCTTTCTTGGTCGGGCTGTTGGCTGGTTTGTGTCTAATCAGGTGACCTCCACAGGAAGTGGCTTTCCTTATAAAATTTCACTTCAATTTATAACAATGAACAAACAGCCTCGTAGGGCTCAAAACAGAATAAACACTTTACGACTTAAACAGAAAGGTAAGAAAAGTTTATCAGTTCAGTGTTTTTGTTTGCTCTGGGGAATGATCAGCTGCTAACACATCAAATATTAGTTATAACCCTTTTTGTGTTGCCTAACGTTGATTAGCTGTGGCAGCCATCTTGAACTAGATTGACTCCAAAAGGTCAGCTGCAGACATACATTCAGTGATTACCTTCTGAATGTTTCATTGAAATACCTCTAGTGTTTCAGCAGATATTTTGCAAACAAACAAACAAAGATGACATCAGCAGTTAATGTTAAAGTTCTAAGCAAAGATCTTGCACAATGTGTTGTCCTTAGAGTATGTGTTGGGAATCTCTCTCAGCTACTACCACGATAAATTTTAGGTCAGTATCTGTAACATTGACTGAGTTTTAGCTTTTTCTGTGTTGGCTGAAGTCAATTAGCTGTGGCAGCCATCTGGAACTGGGGGGGGGACCTCTAAAAGTTAATCAGTTGTAGCTGAACATGGAATGATTACTTTCTGGAAGTTTCATTTAAATTCATCCAGTGGTTCGTGAGATAGTTTGCTAACAGACACAAGCCAAACAAAATTATTGCCCTCTTTTTGCCTTTCAGCAGAAGGGATTTCAAGGAGAACACACAGACGGATGTAGGCAGAGTACCAAGCCCGGCTCAGGTCTTGTACAGAAGAAAATCCTCTCCAAAGGTCAAACGGGGTGCAGTGAAGTTCAAAATGTCCGCCGCTGATCCATAATTAACCTCTGGAGTTTTTAACAAGCACATTTGTCTGCTGAGCTATTGATAAATCTGTACTGCAGGCCCGGTGAAAAGCAAAGTGCTAATGAGACCCCCCCACACACACTCACACACCCCACCCCACCCAAAACCCCCAGCCCAGATCCAGCCAGGCAGGGCACCACTCAACCATTAAGTCAATTAGGAGCAGACTGAGTGGTATGTGGTGTGTGTGTGTGTGTGTGTGTCCCTTTCATTTGGTTCTAATTAAAGTGCAGGAAGTGAAGCAGCAGCATTCACCCTCTTCCCTTCAGGCTGGATGGTCTCTGCGGTCTCTGCGGTGCTGTTCTGGACCCCATTAGCACATCTGTTCTCATTGGACTGACGGAACGTTTATTGGGTTCTACAGAGCTCCGAACAGCACGTCTTCATGAGTTAGATCCCGAATTAACCGTCTGTGAAGAGGACCGCTGCTCTGCTGGCCTTTCACTGCAAGCATTAACAGCAGTGCTGCTGGAGAGCAGCTTTACAGTCTGATGGTTTATTGCATAAAGGATTGTTTTGACTTGGGCTTAAAAAAAAAAAACAGGCTGCGAGTTTTGTGTGTTTAGTTATCACCCGAAAGGCGATAATGTTTCTGCCCAAGTCTGCGTGTGTGTGTGTGTGTGTGTGTGTGCATATTTGTCTTATATTTGTCTTTTTATCCAAAGAGCTCTGGACAGATTTAAACGAAACTCACAGAGAGTGATTATTGCATGTCCATCTACAACTGACTAACGTTTGGAGGGAACATAATTCAAGATGGTCGCCACAGCCAACTGACCTTCGAAAACAAAGACAGCTGTAACTTAGTCGGTGTTACAGCTATTAGCCTAAAGTTTGGTGTGGTAGGAGCCGAGAAGGATGCCCAACACATACTCTGAGCGCTAACGGATTTTGACATTAACTACAGGTGTCTGTTAGCAAAATATCTCATGAACTACTGGATGAATGTGAATCAAATTTTCAGGAAATGATCAAACAATGCACGTCTACTACTGATTAAGTTTTGGAGCCAACCCAATTCAAGATGGCCGCCACAGCCAACTGACCTTGGAAAACACAAAAATGGCTGTAATTCAAGCAGTTTTACAGATACTGTGATGGTATTTGGTGTAGTTGGAGCTGACAGCCATTTACAGCACATACCCCAAGGACCACTCATTGCACAAGATCTTTGCCTAAAACTTTAGCATTAATTGTTGGCTTTCACCTTGTTTGTCTTTTAGCAAACTATCTCATGAACCACTTTATGGATTTTAATAAACCTTTCAGAAAGTAAACACTGAGTGTACATTTACAACCGTTTACCTGTTAGAGTCAACCTCATTCAAGATGGCCAAATTAAATTTCATTCAGATGCTTTTTGGAATCAAACTACTTCTGCTTACTTTGTGCTATTTGGAAATAGTGTGCTATGATTTTGAGTAGTTGTAAATTGTATACTTTTTGAATTATTTATTATTATAAACATTTTCCCCATAGAAATAAATTGAGATCTTTGTCCATTCAAGAACACTCTTCCCTGAAATCCAGGGCCCTTGCTTTTTATGCCTTCATTCTTCTTTTTAACTTTTAGCTACTATCCTACCAATTTTAGCTTTTAGAAACATTTACTGTTAGAGTCAAACCTTTCTGTTAGCAAAATGTTTCATAAACCACTCGACAGATTTCAATCAAACTTTCAGAAATAAATCATTGGATGCACATCTGCAACTGGTTTCCTTTGGAGTCAGTCCAGTTCAAGATGGGAACCACAGGAAATAGTTTTAACCAACAGAGAACTTTGTCAGATTTACAGCTATTTAGCTCAAATTTAATGCTGTAGCAGCTGACAGTCAACTACATCACATACTCTAAGCGTGAACGGAACACATGAAACTTCACGATGATGAGATTGCACATTAGATTTTCAAGGTTTGACCAAACTGGCAACAGCTCCCTCATTTCTCCTCATCAGATGATCTTAGTTTAAAACTCTGGCATGAAAGGTGCTGGGCAGTTTGCATTCCTTTAAGGATTACTACCCTTTAATGTTTTGCTGATTTTTGTTACTATAAAAAAAAGAGAGAACAAAAACCCCAACAACTTTCAACTGTGAACTCTAAAGATACAAAACCGGGTTTGATGAAACTTAAAGAAAAAAAAAAGAAGCAGCCGCCGGGAGGCCTGGGAGCTGAAGGGTTTTGTATTTTCCTTCCTCTTCCATGTTCAAGTTCACATTGTGGTCCATGCGGTGGCAGGTGGTTCGGGGCAGCTGAATGGGTCCAGACTTTCCTCCTCGACCATCACACATGGCTAACTTATCAGAACAGACACACAAAGAAGGCAGCGGCGACGCTCTCCGCTCCCGTAATCTGTGTCAGGGATGAGACTCGGAGCAGCAGATGCTTTCACCAACGTTTGTTGACATTTTTTTCCTCCTCCTTTTCTGTAGCAGTTTGGTATTGTCTGTGTGTGTGTGAGTGTGTGCTGCCTCACACAGACGGGGTGGGCTGCCAGGGGTCACGGTTCGCCGGCCTGCCTAGATCCATCAAGAGGAACAAAGCGAGTGAGGGGGGCGTTGGAGGAAGGGGAAGGAGCAGTGCCAAGCCTGCCAAAATCAAAGACCAGGTTTGGGATTTGCTCCAAAAGACTGGATCCATTCTGGTGGTGCAGGGGGCCCAAAGGAGGCTGGAGGAAGAGGAGGTGGAGACAGGGTCTGGGGGGCCTTGACTGCTTTCAGAGAGGCACTGTCTGCATGCAGCATCCCTCCCCTTTGAAGTCTGCTTGCTTTTGTCCTTTACATAACTTGATCTGATATTTGAAAGGCTAATTTGTATGCATTTTGTGAGCGGGGGGAGGAGGAGGGCGTGGGGCAGGGTGGGGAAGGGAGAATGGCAGACCAGCCCACCACCCAGAATTCCACAGGGGAGCCGACAAGAAGGTCAAGGCGATCGGCCGCAGCGGGGAAATGGGGAACACGGGCGATTCGAAAGAGGACTATAAGTGTCTTTGAGTTATCGCAGCTCTGTGCAAATTTGGTGACAATAGCTGAGCGTTCGAGGAGGGGGGGCTAACACTAAATGGGGAGGCTTTGGTGGTCTTCATGTTGCTGTCATTGGCCCAGTGGAAGAGACAGCAGCCCAAACACTTGAACACAGCTGGTTCAGCTGACTTACATGAGATGGGCCCTCCAGGTCTGTTTGTTCCCCCTACGGTGCCTTGCAAAGAGATTCATCCCTCTTGGTGTCTTTTCTGTTGTGTTGCCCTAAAACCTGAAATTTAAATGGATATTTATTTATTGTTTTAAAATAATAATTCCACAGAAAAAAACCCTTCAGATTAACAAAGTTAAATTGAGAAGATATCTCTAAAAATATAAAACTGAAAAATGATGTCTGCATTTGGATTCAACCCCCAAAATCCAATACTTTGTGTCACCACCTTTTTCATCAAGTCTCTTCAGGTCTGTCTCCATAATCTCCGTCCATCTAACCTGGACTTTATGTCCGTTCTTCATGACCAAACTGCTGCAGCTCCTTCAGGTTGGATGGTGCTGTTTGAGTCCAACAATCTTTAAATCAAACCAGAGACTCTCAGTTGGACTAAAGTCCAGGTTTTGGACCAGACCATTCCAAGACCTTTAACTGGTTCTCCTTAAACCAGTGGAGTGTTTCTTCAGCAGAGAGTTTAGGGTCGTTGTCCTGCTGGAAGGTGGACTGTCCCTGTCTCTGGATCTCCAACTCTGGAAAACTCCAACAAGTTCCTCTCAGGAATGTCTCTGTATTTTGCCCTCTTGACCCACTCCTTGAGTTTTGGTGGACGAAACCTCAGTGGAGAGTTATGTGGTCTTCATGATGTATTTTGCTTGGTGGTAGTTCACACTATTTAGAGTTGTTAAACTGCTGTTCATTCTGGTGTCTATCAGAACAGGTGTATACATACTGCGATCATCGGACACTTAGATCGCTCTCAGGAGGATCTTGCTGAGGATTCTGAAGGTAACGGTTGGAGCTTTAAAGCAAAGTAGGCAATAAAGATCTAAAATACTGATTCATGTGACCACAGTCCATGTTTCCTCTGTGTGATGGTCCTTAAAGTTGAAAAACAAAAACTATCCATGGTTAATATTTCCTGTAAAGAGACAATAGTTAAAGGGAATGTGAGTTTTGTTCACTTTGCTCTTTTTGACTTGGATCCATCGTGTTACTTCAAACCAAAGAGAACTTTTTTCTCCAAGCGGTGTAGCTTCAGTCAGGAAGTAAGATGAAGGAGAGAAGGAGAGACTTTTCATTAACATTGAGCTTTAAGGACTTCCTTGAGTTGCTTTTTGACTGCCATCCAGAGAGTCTGCAGGGGTGGGGAGGGGAGGGGGGTCTTCTCGGTCTTGGCCTTGTGCCAGGGTGACAATCAATGTCTCTGTGTCTCTTCTATGAGGGATTATTTCAAAGGTCTCCCCTCTTTATTGAAGGAAATGGTATTTGGAAGCTGAAACAGGATGTCCTGCTGCTTCGCCTGGACTCTGAAGCATTTACCCCACCCCACCCCCGCCCCGTCTCCATTCTTCCTGCGTGCCCCCTCCTCTCCGTCAGCTCCACTCTCTTGAAGGAAAGTAGTTTAAAGTAATCCATTAGCCCGAGAAGCCACATTCGCTCCTCCTGTCTAAGTTTGGAATTAAATGTGGTCAAAAGTCTCCAGTTTGAAAAGTTGCAGGTGCAGACGCGTTTGCATCCCTAGAGCTGTTAGAAATCATTAAACTCTGAATGAATGATGGAAAGATGATGGATGTATGAAAGGATAGATAATAGATGGATTGATGATGGATGGATGGCTGAATGATGGATAAATAGATAGATGGATGAGTAGATGGATGGAAGGATGATGGATGTATGAAAGGATAGATAATAGATGGATGGATGATAAATGGATGGATGGATGGATGATATATGGACAGATGGCTAAATGATGGATGGATGGATGGATGGATGGATGGATGGATGGATGGACCACTCCAGTGTTCAAAAATTTAAAGCAGTTCATGCAGACATTTTCAAACCAATAAATCAGTATCAAATTCACTTTTCACAGTAATTTCAGCAGAAATATTATGACATTTCTGCCAGAACTGACCACAGACTGCACCAAAAGTGCTACAGCTAGCTGCTACTGCTTGAACTTGCATTTAAACATTCAGACTAACGGCCTGCCCTGTCACACTTAAACTCCATTTCTCCAAACTGAGCTTTCTACAAGAGGTAAGATTTTGAAATTTTAAAATCATTTTTCCACAGAACCCCTTTTCAAATGGGTGAAATATCCCTTTAAACATGCATCTGCATTAGAAAAGCAATCAATAATAAAAAGGACAACTTTTTCAAAAGTAGCTCATCTGTACATGATACAGAACATTTATTGAATTTTCTCAAAATACACAAAAGACTGTAAGACAAAGCTCAGGGTAAAAAAAACCCTTCGGGATTATCTGGAAAATGACACCATTTTTATTTTCAGTTCATCAAACTGGCTAAAGCACCTTCTGTGACAAATCTACTGAAGGCATTCTTCTTTGAGAATTAACGCTAAGCTCTGATTGAACAACGTAAAATGTCAAAATAAATAGTTTTAAAACCCACAACAGTACCTATCAAAAATCTTTCACCCCTTTCATCTCCCATAAAATATTTGCCCGAGAACAGTTCCTCTGGCGTTTCCAAAATGCAACACTTAAGAGCTGTTGTCCTGATTTTTGACATCATTACGGGAGTTTTCTCTCCCTTCACACCGTAGGACTTACTGTAGGTCCGTTGCCGTGGGAACGTGTTTTACGTCGGGGGTGCTGACGTGAGAGAAGCTGTAAGACTCCAAACTTCCCTTCATTTCCACCATTATAAGTCATTATCGTGAAAACATAATAGACCTCCAAGATACCAGAGGATATGTGTTTTTATTTATTTACTCGTTCCTTTTCCATTTCTTTATTTTTTACCTTTTTTCTTTGTCATTCACCAGGGAGTCTTGTAGCACCCTCAGCACCCCAAGTTCCCACGGCCTTCGCTCGCATCAGTTCCCTCAGATTTGTCCCACGCTCATTTCGCTGACATCTAATGATCAGTTCCGGCTTGGATTCAAAAGTAAAAACCTTGTG
This sequence comes from Kryptolebias marmoratus, assembly GCF_001649575.2. Classification (NCBI taxonomy): domain Eukaryota; kingdom Metazoa; phylum Chordata; class Actinopteri; order Cyprinodontiformes; family Rivulidae; genus Kryptolebias; species Kryptolebias marmoratus. The sequence goes on from NC_051436.1 coordinate 16,199,696, forward strand.
ACCTGGTGAGGATTTTTTTCCACCTCGGAGATTTGAGAAATTGTTTGGAAAATCCAAAACTGAGCAGGAAAAAAACCTGCCTGACGCCGTCGCTCCTCTCACAGAATGTAGAGATTTGAGTGTTTTCAGTCACACAAGATCAGAGTTGATGATTTCTTTAAAATTATTTAATTATATGCGAAGAAGAGTGCTGGAGAACCTATGTTTGTATTTTACACTAAGTGGATTTGATTTGTCTCAAAAAAAGACCACGATCCTATGAAGCCTTCGTCGTCGTCCTCCTCCTCCTCACTCGTGTTCAATAGTTGACTGGTTCGATTCTGTCATGAGCTGACCTTCCAGTTTGAGAATAAATGTTGGGTTGTTGGGTTTTTTCTCTGCAGTAAAACAGTTCAGTGTGATTTTTGAATCCAAATATGTAACAATACACAGCACCTGAGGAAGTCTTCATCTGCCTTAAACTCTTCCACATTTTGTCACGTTACATATGTGACAGAGCAACACGAAGCAGAATGATCCTAAAGTGGAAGGAAAAACGAAACCTAGTTTTCAATATTTTTAAAAAATACATAAATGTCTAAAAAAGTGTGGCACACTTTTGTATTCACCCCCTTTTCTCTGATCCCCTGATCTAAAATCCAGAGCGACCAACTGAAGTCCCCTAATTAGTAACGAGAGTCCAGCTGTGTGTAATTTAATCTCAGTATAAATCCAGCTGTTCTGTGAGCCTCAGAGTTTTGTTGCAGAACATTAGTGATCAAATAGCATTATGAAGACCAAGGAACACTCCACACAGGTAACATTAGGAAGTTTAAAGCAGAGTTAGGTTATAAAACAATATCCTAAGCTTTGAACATCTCACAGAGTTTTGTTCAATCCATCACCTGAAAGTGGGCAGAGTACAACTGCAGACCTACTGAGACAAGACCGTCCACCTAAACTGACAGGCCGAGTGAGGAGAGCAGTAATCTGAGAAGCAGCCAAGAAGCCTCACAGTAACTCTGGAGGAGCTGCAGAGACCCTCAGCTCAGATGGGACAATCTGTCCACAGGACATTTATTAGTCATGCTCCACAAACCTGACTTTTATAGACAAGTGGAAAGAAGAAAGCTGTTGTTGAAAGAAAGGATATAAGGAGTTATGTTTGAAGTTTGACACAAGTCATGTAGGAACACAACAAACATGTGGAAGAAGCTGCTCTGCTCAGATCAGACCAAACTAACACTGAAACATGGTGGTGGCAGCATCATGCTGTGGGGATGCTTTTCTTCAGCAGGAACAGAGAAGCTGCTCAGAGTTGATGGGGAGATGGATGGAGCTAAAAACAGGAGAGTCCTGGAAGAAAACCTGTTAGAGGCTGGAAAAGACTTGAGACTGAGGTGGAGGTTCACCTTCCAGCAGGAACTGAAACATCCAGCCAGATCTACAATGGAATGGGTCAGATCAAAACAGATTCATGTGTTTGGAAAGCCCAGTTAAAGTCCAGACCTAAATCCAACTGAGAATCTGTGGCAAGACCTGAAAACTGCTGTTTACAGACGGTCTCTATCTGATCTGACTGAGCTGCAGCTGGTTTACAAAGAAGAATGGGCTAAAGTTTTAGTCTCTAGATTTACAAAGCTGATGGGAACAAAGCCTAAAAGACTTGCAGCTGGAACTGAAGCAAAAGGTGGTTCAACAGAGTATTGATTCAGGGGGGCTGATTACAAATGCATCCCACAATTTTCTAATTCTTATTTGTAAAATATATTGAAAACCACGTCTCATTTTCCTTCCACTTCATAATTATACACTCCTTTGTGTTGGTCTGTCGCATCAAATCCCAATAAAATACTTTTGAGGTTTGAGGTTGGAACGTGACAAAATGTGGGAAAGTTCAAGAGTGGGCGAGGACATTTTTAAGGTGCTGTCACACAGATTCACCTGCTGGGAGGTGCTTCTACAGAGTCTCATTCCATGTTTTTCTTCTTTTTTTTGTCACTTCAAACACACAGAAACACACACACACCTGCAAATGAATTCAATAAATAAGACTAAGAACTTTGTAAGGCAGTGTTGACCGTGCATCTGTCACAATGAACAACAAATCCAGAAACAGACATGGTAACAGGATGCACATTCATTCAGAGCAAACTCCTCACAACTTTTTTTTTTTTTTTTTATCAAGTAAAGTTTCAAGGCTTTCCAGGTGATCTCCTGATCGACGGGGCTCGTTCCTCACGACACCTGGCTCTGGTTTCTGCAGCAGGAAAAGAAAAAAGAAAAGGAAAAAAAAAGAACCCTCTTCATTGCGAGAGCCCGGTCCAACCAGCAGGCTGGACCCGCAGCCACAGACGGGCGTCTGCGTTTTCCTCCAAACGTGGAATTCATTCAGAAAGAGTCAAAGTGGAACCAAAGACACGCGGCCAGCTCAGAGCCTCAGGACAGGCCGGTCGTGTCCAGGTAGCTCTGGAGCTTCCGAACCGTACTTCTGTCCAAGGAGCAGAGGTCGAAGTCGAAGGTGGTGTTTGTGATGTGGAAATGTCCCGTCTCCTCGATGAGGTTAACGATCTGAAACACAGAAAACACAACAGTCACCTCAGCTCCTTTCGGGACGAGGAAGTGGTCGAACATTTCAAGTCTGGGAGCACGTCTACAACTGATTACATTTTAGAGTCAACCCAGTTCAAGATGGCCACTACAGGTAGCTGACCTTAGCCTACATAAAAATGGCTACAATTCAGTGAAGTTTACAGCTACTGAGCTAAAATTCGATGTGGAACTAGTTAATAAATACTCCAAGCACCAACAGGTCATGTGAGATCTCTCGATATTGCATTAGACTACAGCAGGGACAGGCAACCCTGGTCCTCTGGGCCACTATCCTGCATGTTTTACTTGTTTTCCTGCTCCAACACACCTGATTCAGTGGTAAAATCACCTCTTCATGTTCTGCAGAAGCCTGTTAATCACCCATTGATTCAAATCAGGTGTGTTGGAGCAGAGAAACAAGTAAAACATGCAGGATGGTGGCTCTCCAGGATCAGGGCTGCCTACCCCTGGACTACGGTATCATTGTTTTCCAGGTCTGACCAAAATGGCTTCAGCTCCATAATTTCTGAACATTTCTGTGTTTATTCAAATGTGGAAAACACTAAAACCCCGTTCCATACTTTGTAGAAACCCTGGAGCTCTGTGTGATCCGATATGTGTAAAACAGCAGCGAGGGGGAGGGGGGGGTGACCCAATCATTTCCTGCCTTTTAAACAGGAAGTGGAGCCACTTAGTGAAGAAGCCTGATTACTACACAAGTTAAAGTTCTGCAAGGAGGATTCCTGTTTAGACAGGGTTTGGTTCATGTTTCTTTGGAACATGGTGATCTCTAAGGTGGAGAGAGGTGAAGCGGACAGTTCATCGGTTCCAGATGAAGCTGAAGACGGGGGATGATCGAAGTGTGGCCGTTCAGAAAGGAGCTCACCTGTTGTAATATGTGACCTTCTCTTAGTGTCATCAGCCTTTTATGCAGCTCCACCAACTCATCCAGGTAAGCCTGCAAAACACACAGGAAGTAGGCTCCATGAATGCCAAGGGATGCTCAGAAACCCCACCTGACTGATCCCGCCGGTAACTGTTTAAAACCTGTGATTATCAGCCGTCATGCACAAACAGCACATGCCACAGTGTGGGAGTGAAAGACTCTAAAAGCTTGATCGTACCCTGTGTCACACTGTACAACAATAGGTTTCAGAGATTTCACTTCAACAATAAAAGGACATTAGGTGTTGATGCTGTAATTATTATATTCAGACAATAAAAAGAGAGGGAGGAGGAGGGCAAAGAGACAAAATTCTAGTAAAATACTTTAAAGTTCGTGGTTGTAACGTGACAAAATGTGGAAAAGTTAAAGAAGGGGTGAAGACTTTTTCAAGGTAGTGTAATATAAATAAAATCCTTACAAATACTGTTCCCGCCATTTTATACAGTATGCTTGTAAAGAGAAGGGGTGTGAAATCAGTAGGGGCGGCATGTGGCGACCATTTCAGACACAAAGAAAACACAGCTCTATTGTCTACCTGCTAAAAACTTAACTGCACATTTTAGAGGCTCTTTCTCACCTAAAAAATGAAAGTAGGGTTCATTTTAAATCAAAAGAAGCATGTCTTACACAGGTTTAACACGGCTACACAGCTGAAATAACTAGAGTTGTTTTGTGTGAAACTAAACCCCTAAACTGTGTCAGCTTTAGAGTCTCATCATGAGATAAAAAATGTGGTAACATGCAGAGTTTGATTAAATAAAGCGTGAGCAGTGCCCACTCTTGCAGCCACAGGTGCAGCTGAAAATTAGCCTGCACCGAGGTTTTTTTTTGATCAGTGTAGAAAGTCACATGTACCTTGTCACAATCCATGTTCTCGTTCTTGTCCTGTTTGTTCTGTTTGATGGGACTCTTTACTTCAAGTATCTGACAGACGAGAGGGAACAAAACAGAAGTCACGACTGGGCGCGCTCTCCTCGATGCTTTAAACTATGACACAACACAGACCTGTAAATGTCTCCTACCTGGTTATTAGTAGTTTTTAATAAAGTTGGAGCCTCTTTGCGGGTGGGGGGCGAGGGAGAGGAGCTGTCACTCTCACTGCCGTCACTCAAACTAACCCTGGGCAGGTGAAGGAAAATTAAGGTGAGAACACCTCAGTGGATAAAAAAATTCATTTCTGAATAAACAAATAAATATAAACACACATTACATCTGCATGTCAGAGGCAACAAAAAAGAGTCTCACCACTCTGTTTTTAATCATCATATTACAGTAAATTAAACAGTAATCAGTGAGATACAGTGTAATAAAATAAAAAAATATTCAAAATATTTTAGACACATTCAAACGAGCAGCACAGGTTTATGTACACAGCTCCAGATTTGGTACAAGTGTCTCAAAATGAGACTAAAATACGAGTCATATGATTGAGAAACAGAAATAAAGAGCTGGTGCCTCATGGGGGAAGGAAAAGAAAGCATCAGCTTTAATTTAAAAACAATATATTGCACTGTTAAAGCCTGTGTGTGTTAGCAGAACCAGGTGTAAATGCTGACATTATATACTGACTACATTTGATGACGATACTTTGTGAAAACAAGCGTCAGGGTGAAAAAGTCTTAAAACGTCACACCTGTGTTTTTGTGTGGACGAGCAAAATGCTACCTTTTGAGACTGATGATGTCATAGTCCCACCTCTAACCTACGACCCGACGGCGTTTACATGACGTTGTTCGGCGTGTAGGCGTTACGTTCACGCTCCACACCTTGTTTCCTGTTTTTGTTGTATTGTCATGGCGGCGTGACAGCACCACGTACAGGCCTAGCATAGTTACTGCAGCATTGTGGGCCTTTTTCTGTGTTTCGGTGTGGATGCAGACATTTGTAGAAACAGTGTTGTGTTTAGAAGGATAGTTTTAGAAACAAGAAACGAAACGATTGTTTTGGAGAAACTGTGTTTCTGTGTGGACAGAGCTTTAAACTTTGAAGACAGTATGTTATTAATTCTTATCTCATTAGGTTGTTTTCCTTGAATTTGCAATTGTGATCAGGTTGAAAACATCTCACTTGCCTTAAAATATCATGAGTTTGTGAGGTGAATTTTACCCACTGCTTGTGTTTCACTTAATTAAGTCATTGCTCTAATAGAAAATCCCAAGTGTGTTGAGATGTTTGTGCTTAAAACACTCAGTGTGTTCCACCTCATCAGTCCCTGCTGAGCCCTGAATGCCTCTGTCGTTCTGTTTACACTTGTGTTACCACAATGTTGAAGCTAACTACGGTTACACTTCTTCTTTGGGGTTTTTATACCAATTAACAAACAGTTTTAATTTTTTTTGACAGCCGTAGCAACTGTAAAGTAAACTTTTGTGCATGCTGCAAGCTCCTGCTGCTGGTAATATTTGCATCAAGATATCAGTACAGTTCTGCAGCTCTAATGGTCGTCACCGAATCAGGAGAAAATTGAGGCTGCTGATCTCTACATGCATGCCGTTCCCCTCCCCACGACATAAGCCGACTTGTGCAGAAGTTCATCCTCACATGAACCCGATGGTCCTAACCTGCGCTGGTGGTGTGTGAGGTGTGTGTGCACCGGTCGATCTGCATCCGAGTCCAAGTCGTCGTCGTTGTCCTCTGAGTCATCGTCGTCGTCCTCTGACTGCAGATCCTGCATGACTGACTGCAGTGGGCCCAGGACTGGGTTTGAAACACACACACACACACACACACACACACACACAGAGCCACATTATGATTTCTGCTTCAGTTAGTTCCAGCAGAGGCTGAACAAACAAACGTCGGCGCACCGTGACGTGGAGAAACAGCAGGACGTGGAGCATGTGGACGCAGTAACGTGGTAACGAATGCGCTCCGGTTTATTTCCCTTTTAAAGTGCACACATGCGTATTTACGGCTCGTTTTATGATTTAAGGCTAAACTCTGTGTTTCCTCTGCGTAATTTGATTATTGCCGCTCAGTCGTAAAAACTGTTTTAGATCCGGTTTCCTCTCAGGTTAGCCAGATTAGGCAGTTTGAAGCAAAAATCCTTGATGTTTGTCTCTTCAGCAACATTGTGTTAGTTCATTTACATTATTTCAGCGCTGAGGCCTTCAACACGTTCAGAAGTGGGAGCAGTAAAGCTTTTTACCACTTTCTAAAGCTTCTTTTTCTTCTCACAGTGTAAGACTTTCTGATGCCGACGATATCAAGTGATGTGTGAGGTGTGTTCTTCCTGCTAACACATCTTGACTGAATTTGTACTGCATTTTTATTACCCAGCGCCAAAGGCGAACAAGATGATGTTATTGCACTTGTGTGTGTGTGTGTGTGTCTGTCTGTTAGCAAAATATCTCATGAATCTTTGTACAAGCTTTAATGAAACTTGCAGAAACTAAATATTGGATGTATGTCTACAAGTCAAGTCACCACAAATCAAGATGGCTGCAACAGCAAACTGACCTTAAAAATCCCAAAACTGACTATAACTCAGTCATTGTTACAAATGTTTGACTAAAATTAGGTGTGGTAGTAGCTGAGACTGACACCCAACACATATTCTAAGTGCTAACAGATGCACAAGATCTTTGTTTAAAATTTTGCCATTAACTATTTGGAGCCAACTCTGTTTGTCTGTTAGCAAAATATCTCATGAAGCAGTGAATGGTTTTTAATTAAACTCTCATATAATAATCAGTGGATGATCATCTATAACTGATTAAATTCTGTAGCCAACCCAATTCAGGATGGCCACCACAGCTAATTCACCTTAGCCAACATATAAAAGGCTCTAACTCAGCGAATATTACAGATATTAAGCTAAAACTTGGTGTGGTAGTAGCTGAGAGTCATCTTCAACACACTCAGCTAACATCTTATAGGATCTCAAATGAGATTGCACACAACGTAATTTAAAAGGTTTGACCTCAAAAGACTCTAATCCCGTCTCTTCTCATTATAAGATGATCTCAGCCTAAAACTCTGGCATGAAAGGCAGCAGACAATATGTATTTATAAATAATTCTCCTTATGTCACTGAATGATACGTCTGTGCTGTGAGCTGCTTCCTGTGAGAAATATTTAAATTATGGACAAACAAACAGACACTGATCTAAAATCCATGTTGGCTCATATTTACCTCCTTAGCTGCATCGATTTATCCTGGTTGTGTTGCACAAAATTATCCCTGAAACTGTCAAAACCTGTTTAGATTCAGGCTGTGTTTGAAATAAATACATAAATATAAAGCTTGTCCTTGTAAGCTATAAAGTGTTAGGTGATGACAAGCAGAATTTTAAAACTGTATTTTCACACAATAAATTTGGATGAATGACCTTGCATTTATTCAAATGCACTGCAATAACTTAAATTAAAATAAATCTTTATTATTTATTATGTTTATTTTGCTTTTTAAAATTTACAAAACATAATGGTCTATCAGACAGATTTATGGTCCAGAATTTTATAATATATGGATACATAATTCAAATGTATGAATGAGCTGTTTTACTGCAGGTTTGACTCTAAAACTGCATCCAACTGAATCCCATCATCAACCTTTCATTTGTAATGCAGTTTTAGAACTTCACGTCAGTAAAACAGCATCTTTTTAAAGAAAAATAACTTTGTCTTGTTGTAAAAAGTCTAGATGTCAAAGATATGTATCAGACACATTATTGCAACTGCAAAGCCACCTTACTGGTCATTAAATGAAAGTAGGAATTTTTTTTTTTACTTTAACAACTGTTTATATATAAATGTTATTGCTGTGAGTCCATTCTATGTTTTTAAGACAATCATGAGAATACAAAAACCGCCTTTATGTTTGTTTACTTTCTGTGCCTTAAATTCAGTGAACCTATTGATTATTTCTGACTGTAAACTCCGGTACACAGCAGCAATGTATGTGTGTGTGTGTGTGTGTGTGTGTGTGTGTGTATTTCAAGCGTCTTACCTTGGCGTTTGTGGTGTGTGGGAGTGAAGCCTGAACTGGAGCTGGAGCTGGCAGGACTGGGCTGTTCGGACTGAGAGGAAAACCATGAAAAAACACAAAACAACAACGAGAAATCATTATAATATACAGTACAAACTGATGGCTGGTAATACAACACAGAATCTAAATTTATTTTCCAAGTAAGTAAAATAAAGTGAGAAATAATAAATTATGTTCTCCCTGTGCTCACGTGGATTTCCTCCCACAGACCAAAAACATGCATGTTAGGTTCATTGGTGACTCTTAAATTGTCCCTGGGTGTGAGTGAGAGTGTGAATGGTTGTTTGTCTCTATGTGTCCCTGTGATGGACTGGAGACCTGTCCAGGGTGTTTCCCGCCTCTCGCACAGTGACTGCTGGAGAGAGACACCAGCTCCCTGCGACCCGGAATGGAGAAGCGGGTAAAGGAGATGGATGGATGGATAATAAATTATTTTCTAATCTAATTCAAAAACAATAAAAACCTTCCCCACCAGGTGAATGAATCCCACTGAGTCTGAAGATGATGTTAGTTATTATCATATTTAATGTTAAATAAAAAAAAAGTACTGCCTTAGAGGTCCACTTGAGACAGAGGAAGAACATGAGCTTCAGTCCTTTTCTCATCATTGTTGAGCTCTTAGCTGTGCTGTAGATCCAAGACCCTCAGGTTAAGCAGCAGAGCTCTTTCATCAACCCATCCAGCTGGAGAACCCAATCAGAGACATTACTTTTCCTGTCTCCTAGAAATGTCCACTGTGGCTCCCAGCTCCTGGTTCTGATAAACTTCTTCCCGTTGAGAATCATGGAGGCCACTGTGATCCTGTGCGTCAGTGTTTCCAGATTAATGCCAACCAATTTCATTTACAACCATGTGGACTCCAATCAGGGTGTAGAAACATCTTGCAAAAAGTCTGAATTCTTAGAAAAAGTCTTCATCCTATCTTGAACTTTTCCACATTTAGTCACCTTACAACCACAAACTCTGAAGTGTTTTACTGGATATTTATGTGACAGATCAACACAAAGTAGAACATAAATGTGAAGTGGAAGGAAAATGATATGCAATTTTCAACACTTTTTATAAATAAAAAGCTCAAAAGTGTGACTTGCATTTGTATTAAGCCCCGCTGAGTCAAAACTTTGCAGAACCACCTTTCACTGCAAGTTCAGCTAAAAGTGTGTTGGGTTTGTCTCCTCCAGTTTTTGGACATCTAGAGACAATTTTCAGATGATGGACTGAACAGAGCTCTGTGAGATGTTCAAAGCTGGGGATATTGCTTCATAACTTAACCCTGCTTTCAACTTCTCAACAGCTGTGTGGTGTGTTCCTTGGTCTTCATGATGCTCTGTAACAAACCTCTGAGGCCTTCACAGAACAGCTGTATTTACACTGAGATTAAATGACACACAGCTGGACTCTAGTTATGAATTTAGTGTCTTCAGTTGGTTGCTTTAAATTTTAGTTCAGGGAATCTGAGGAAAGGGGGTGAATACAAACACATGCCACACTTTTCAGATTTTTATTTGTAAACTTTTTAAAAATTCATGAATTATTTTCTATTCACTTCCCAATCATGCCACTTTGTGTGGATCTGTCCCATAAAATGTGTCACAAAAACAAACTTTCTTGTTGTAACGTGACAAAAAAAGTTGAAGAAGTGAGAGTACTTTTTTCAAGGCACTGTGATTCAGTTTAATCTTGTTAATAAATTACCCTAATGGTACAAAATTCTGTTTTCACTGTCATTATGGGGTACTGAGTACAAACTATTGAGAAGAAAATGTAAACAATTGTAGAATCAGGCTGCACACTAGCAAAAATACCAAATGTAAAGTCAGTTTGAATCCTTTCTGAAGCCACTGTTCACCTTTAGGAGGGTTTGGAAGCTTAAAAAATAAACAATATTTGAAAAAGCGTCCAACTCTCAGGCAGCATCTCCTGACTGCTGGGAGAGTGTTGTGCAGCCTGGTTAGGTAATGTGTGACTAACTGAGATAATCTGGAGACGTGGGCTTAAAATGCGTCTGCGTGTCGGTCTAAAGTGGGTTTCAAATGGACCTGGAGCTGGATGAGCAAACACACATTTATAAAAGGAGCTCGGCTTCTGCAAACCTCCGCTGTCTGAGAAGACAAAGTGAAGGGATGCGACTTCCAGCAGAAACACGAGAGAGAAGGAGAGGAGGGAGGACAAAAGGCTTCAGTGGTTGTCACCTCCTGCCAACAAACAACACACAGCTGGTCTGTTGGTTTATGGGACAGCTTCTTCAGAGCGTCATAAATCTTTACACCACTCCTTTTTAGGCCTTTTGTCCTGCTACACTTCAAACCACCAAAGCAGCTCTCTTTAAAGGCTATAAATAGTCTAATGTCAGAGTTTGTAGGGATCAGTTGGGCCTCTTCTCCCAAAGTTGTTCCACAATTTGGACATCCAATGGTTGCATAGAGAACCATTTTGGCTCTTGTGATTGTTTCAAACAAACTCCACTAACCTTTTTGCTCTTACAGGGGCCAGCCAATATATAGTTTTCCTAAAGGTCTGCTAGAGTCTCTCAAACTTTCTGATAGACAGATTGGGATTTTTTGAAGCAGCCATTTCAGTTTTATTTGAAACATTTGAGCGTAAAAGAAAGAAATAACAGTTGCGTTCAAAAAGTTAGATTTGAACACCTAAATTTGATATTTACATGTTCAGTGATGGCTGAAGATAGACACCAGCTCCCTGAGATCCAGAAAGGAGAAGGGGGTAAAGAAAATGGATGGCTGTTCAAAACCATTTGAGACATGACAACACGAGACTCAACAGGTCAGTAACTTGACTTGGTGTGACCCACACTGATATATATATATATATATATATATATCGCCTTGTTTGTTTCCCATCTTACCCACTGCCTTTTATGACAAAACTTTAGACCAAGATCATCTTATAATGAGAGATTGCCAAGTTGTAGCAGTTTTGGTCAAACCTTGAAAATATACGGTATGTGCAGTTTCATCCAGGATGTCACGCTCAGAGTACGTGTTGAGGATCACTATCAGCTACTACCACACCCAATTTTACCTCAATATATGTTACACTGACTGAGTTATAGATATTTTTGTAAATAGGCTGTACTTATATAGCACCTTTCTAGCCAATTAGGCCACCTAAAGCACTTTGCCACACAATCTGCCCTCATTTACCCATCCACACACAGCACTGAATCTCTAAAAAGCTAATCTGAATAAATCATCCTATAGAGACTAATCAGTGTTTTAAATCACATTCATACACTGATGGGGCACATCAGAAGCAATGAGAGGTTCAGTGTCTTGCCCAGGGACACTTCAACATGTGACATATTGGTGGAATTGAACCTACTCTCATTAGAAGACGACAGCGCTAACCACTGAGCCACAGCCGTCGTAATTGGCTGGTGTCAATTACCCGTGGAGACCATCTTGAATTGGATTGACTCTAAAAATTAATCAGCTGTAGATGAGCATCCAATGATTACCTTGTGAAAGTTTCATTAAAACCTGTCTAGTGGTTCATGAGCTATTTTGCTAACAGACAGACAGAGTTGACTCCAAATAGTTAATGGCAAAATTTCAAACATAGATCTTGTACGATCTGTTGGCACTCAGAGCATGTGTTGTGGAAAAACTCAGCACAGAGGCAGAAACATCATCATCCGCCTTCACCTTTCAGCAGCTGTTAGTAATAATAAAAAGGGGAGGGGCCTGTCAATCACCGAAAGGCCATGTGAGCAGTTTATTTAGCACGATCCTCAATACTTTTATTCTTCAGTTAAAAACACTTAGACATTTCATCATGTAAATGACATACTATCTTTAGAGACAACCAGAGAACCCAGAAGAACATCTGTACATGTAGAACATGGTTAAAAACCCTCACACATGAACAAAAACGTTGAACAAAAGTGCAAAGCCTGTCATGCAGAGAAAGAAAGAGACTGAGAAATTCTGTTATTTTCTGTGGGCCCAAGATGATTCAACATGGACTGAGGCAAAGTGGAGAACTGTTCTGTGATCAGATAAAAGAAAAGAGGAGATGGATCATTTGACTTGTCATCTGCACACAACTGAGAAGCATCCGGGATGGTATGGCAGTGCATTAGTGGAGGCACAGAACAATATGTGCTGTCATCCACATGATTACTTTCCTTTAGGTCCTTTTTATCATTTTGAAGTGTCAGCTCCCAGGAGATTTACTGTACTTTCTTCTAAAGTGCACTTTGAGAGTTATTCAGTGTAATTTAGGTTCATATTTTAGTTGGTATGGCAGCATGAAACAGTAATACCAATCGTGAAAGGAGGGGTGAGTGTGAGTGTAGCTAAACATCTCACTCCACCGTCTAAGGCAGCGGTGTCCAATCCTGGTCCTGGAGGAACAACATCCTGCATGTTTTAGATGTTTCTCTGCTTTAACACGACTGATGTGAACGACTGAGTGACTAACAGGCTTCTGCAGAACCTGAAGACCTGCTGAAGAAATCACTGGTCTCAGGCCTTGTCCACATGGGGACAATCTTTATTTACCCAAAAAAAAGGAAAAGAAAAATGTTTATAAGCACAGTTTCTACAAATATCTTCATCCACACGGAAACGCAGAAACTGACCCAAACTGCTGTATTAACTATGTTACGCCTGTAGGTGGCGCTGCAACTCTGCCGGAAACAAGACGTGGAACAGACAGCTTCCACATCAGGTAGGAACCATATGCCGTATATATTTTACTCTACAGTCGCTGCTTCGAACTGTAAACACAACAAGAAGAGGATGAAGAATACAAGAGCAGGAACCAAATCCTTTTTGTGGACCAAAAATGAAGTGGAACTTCTACTTTGTGTCTACATTAAACTAGACCACGAAACTGCAGAACAGTGGGAGCTGACTGGGAGTCAGGTCAGTCCAGTTACGGAGACATGATGGACGCTTTTCAAGCTCAGAATCCAGCGAGGGACGGCTGGATGGAAGGGTTTTCCTCACAGTGTTCAAAGCATATCAGGCTAATTTTTTATACACAAGTATCAGCTTTTTAAAACTACTTCTATTTCCCACATTTTCAAATATACTTGCCGTATATTGTAATTTTTAATTTTTTTTTTAATCTGCTCTATTTGAAGCAGTGTATTTATTCATCACCCTTGTCTGTTCATGGAAGTAAGACAGGATAAAAATGTTTCACTGTAGTTGAGAAATCAGCATCTGCAACACAAACACAAGCATGTAGTCTGTCATGCTTGATGTCATAGGTTACATTAGAGGTGGGGGGTTATGACCTCGTAGTTTTCAAAAGGTTGCATTTTGGTTTTTCACACATGAATTTCAAGGATTGCATTTCAAGATGGAACCCCCTTTAGAAAAATACTGTTTATTGGCTCCTTTCTGTGTGAATGCAAGGCTGAACAATGAAAAACTTTTGTGTATTCCTGTGCTTCTTAACTTGTGTAAATTATGCTTTCACGAAAAATGTCCCCATGTGGACGGGGCCTAAAACTGGCTGCTTCATGGTGGATGATGTTCTGTATTTCTGTGCTGTTACCCAAACATAACAGACATTTTCACTGACACCTCAGGAAATTGTCTCAATATGTTATAAAAAAGCTCATTTTATACTTTCAACTGCTTAAAGGGATATTTTGGACAATCTTTATTGGTTTTCTGTGCAAAATTTATGAACAAATATCATCCTTTTTGTTGCAGATAGCTCTTTGAACAACCTCGGTTTGGGGAAATGGAGTTTAAATCTGACAGAACTGATGAGCTAAAGGCTAGTCTGAACAGAGCTAAGACCAAAGTGGATTGCTCTGGTTTAAAAGAACGCCAATTTCTAAACTGTCAAAATGGTTCACGTGAACACTACTTTATAAACATTTACACTGTCATCATTTTCTTCATACAAACACTATATTGCCAAAAGTATTCACTCACTCATCCAAATCATTGAATCCAGGGGCTCCAATCACTACCATGGCCACAGGTGAATAAAATTAAGCACCTAGGCATGCAGACTGCTTCTACAACCATTTGTGAAAGAATGGGTCGCTCTCAGGAGCTCAGAGAATTCCAGCATGGTACTGTGATAGGAGTAAGTCCTGTCATGACATTTCCTCACTACTAAATATTCCACAGTCAGCTGTTAGTGGTTTTAAAACAAAGTGGAAGAGATTGGGAACAGCAACTCGACCATGAAGTGGTTGGCCACGTAAAATCAGAGCGAACTCAGAGGATGCTGAGGCTCATAGAGCACAGAGGTCACCAACGTTCTGCAGAGTCCACACATAGGGACAATTTAAGGTTAGCAGTTAAACTAACATGCAGGTTTTTGGTTTGTGCACGGGGAGAACATGTAAACTCCACACAGAAAGGCCAGGAGGTGAATCTGCAACCTTTTTGCTGTAAGGTGACAGCTCTAACCACTGCACCTAGATTCTGCATTTTGAATTCAATCAGCCTAGCACACAATTCCTTTGACATTTTGTTCTCATTCCTTAGTATTTTGGCTAATTCTGCTTCTTTAAATCGGATTCTCAAATTACATTAAGGGACAGCACAGGAATGTCAGAAGCTGCTAATATCAGAGAATAACATGCAGAAACTTCACGGCCATTTTTAAAGTATTTGTTAATGTAGACAAAACACAAGCTCCTTTTCACCAAAGCAAAAAGCGACCTGATTTTTTTACCTGTTTGGTCCGGATGTTAGGTAAAAACAATAGACATTTAAAGCGCTATCTACAACAGGTAGGATATCATTTATTCATAACTTTTCGACAGAGCCCCACCTAAAGACGTACAAAATATCCTTTTTAGAGAATATCCTGATTGACAAATCATACATGAGCACTTCATTTCTTGTTACTTTTAAAAGGATCTAAGGAGGGGAATATACCAATCTAACATATTTTATTTTAATTTAAAATATAACTACAATGCTGAGTGACAATATTACAGAAAAAAACAATCCCACTGCCTTTAAGACACACTTGGACTCAAAGCCAGCCAGGAAGTCCATGGCTCTTTGATGACTCCGGGGAACAAATCGCTCAGTCTGTGCCCCCATCCAGCGTGCTTTCTGTTCTCATGCTAACACGATAGTCTGCTTTCCCTTCTCGTCATCACCAGCTCGACATTTCCTCCACTGTGCTGTTTCAGGCCCGGCGCTCAGAGGGAAACAGAGATCAAACAAGTGGTCACATGACAAATGAGAGTGGCGCTGCGTGTTGGCCCAGTGCTCGGCCACCGGGGTTGCTAGCCTGGGGAGAATCAAACACCTGGCATTTGTCACCCCACATCTCCCCTTTTTTACGACCCCCACCCTCCTCGGCCCCTGTATGGTAAAACTTGAAAGGCTCCTCCATACAGCGCAGACAAAAACAAAGGTTCTGTTCATGCTTAGTGATGACTCCTCTGGCTAAAAAAAAAGGTGCTCCTCCAGAGAAAGATACACAAAAGAGCCACACTTTACTCAAGAATTTCAGAGTAGAAATGAAAACAGCACTGCATTAAAGAGAACTACTCAAAGCACAAGGATTTAGACCTTTCACCGCAAATGTTCAGCCTTTTTTCTTATTCAAAAGCTAAAAGGATTAAAGCTGAACTCTTTACTATTCACGGCTATGTCTCTTTTTCCCGTGGTGTTGTAAAACCATAAATCTTTCTTGTCTACTATTTGGCTTTAAAACAGCCTTTTTTATGGGGAGTTTCTCCCCCTAATGTGTGTGGGACCAGGCAACTAAACAACAAAAAAAAAAGAGCCACCAGAGATGAGCTTCTCCAGTTCTCCTCCTTAACTGGGAGTACAGAGCACATGATTCCTATACGGGCATATCAGGAGTCTGGCCACACAAACACATCCAGCTGAACTCCCACCAGGTTTATTAGGTGTCCACCCCTTCATCCAGCACCCCCCACCCAGCCCCCATGAGCCGACCAGAACACCATTAAAGAAGAGTCCCTTCCTGCTGGTTCTTTGATTTTATGATTCTTCCACACCAGAGATGAAATGACCGCCAACAAATCCTTCTGCTTTCAAGTCTCCGAGGCAGTGGACAGCTTTCCCACCAGCCACATTCTGACAGCTTGGCTCCAAACAAAGTGACCTTATACGTTAGATTAGTAAAAATGTTAACCAGCTGCTTCCTGCACAGCCCTGATGATAAAAGGAACATGGCTTTCCTTACTGCATGTGTCAAACTCAAGGCCCACGGGCCAAATTTGGCCCTTGTTCCACGTTTATCTGACCCACAAGATAATTATCACCAGCTGCCGAAATGTGTCTGTTTTTCACCAAAAAAACCACTGGACAAATTGTAATGAGACTATTTACTGGATGTACATCTACAACTGTTTAATGTATGGAGCCAACACATTTCAAGATGGCTGTCACAGCCAACTGACCTTAGAAAACACAAACACGGCTATAATTTGGTTATTTGTACAGATATTGACCTAAAATGTGGTGTAGTTGTAGCTGGGAGGAATTCACAAAACACTCCCAATTACCACTCACTATGCAAGATCTTAAACATGTTGCATGTCTGTTAGCAAAATATCTCATGAACCACTGGACATATTTTAATGCAACTTTCAGAAAATAATCATTGGATGTTCATCTACAACTGAATAACATTTGGAGTCAACTTAATTCAAGGTAGCTGCCACAACTAATCAACATTGGCAAATATAAAAATGGTTATAACTTAGTGAGTTTTACAGGTATTGAGTTAAAATTTGATGCGGTCGTAGCTGAGAGTCATTCATAATAAACCATGAGTGTGATATCTCATATCTGACCTTAAGAGTCATAACTCTGTCATTTTAACACAAGATGATCCTAAAAGCAGTGGGAGATATGAAATACTTAAAGGAAGTCTAGGACTTTAATTTTTTCCTTTGATAAATAAGCTGTGATTTTAAAATCTATGTTTTAGAAAAAATATTTTAGAATTCTGTCTGAATAGTAAATTCTGTATGAAAAGTTACATCTGTAAACCAAAGTTAATTTATAGTTTTATTCAAAATTTTTATAAACTGACAGAGACTGGCCTTGAATTTGACCCTAGTGTTAATGAGTTTGACCCCCCTGCCTTCTTATATCAGGAAAGAGAGCTTTAAAAGAAGATCAAACATGTTAATACTCTGATTTTGCCAACAATACGAAGGTGAAGAAATGGGCTCTACTTACATCTGATTTGGACTGGTCCTCCATGTCAGAGTCATTGGTGTCGAACAGCTCCTGGACTGGAGGAAGCTTCGGCCCTTTCCTGCGCTCCGCCTCGTTACCTTCTGCTCGTAATTTACTAGTCCCCATCTGTAATCGATCCTTCAACAGCTTTTTATCCAAATGCTGAGAGTCTGAGCCTGACATTAGCTTTCCCGATGAATCCAAAAACGTTTTCTTGCGTTTTTTTACCAGAAGATCATCAGAGTCCAGAGAGGATAGGCGCTTGTTAAGCCCTGACCCATGGGTCATTTCCTCGTTTCGATGCTCCTTGGAGAAAGACCTGGGTTCCTTGAAGCCGATCTTAGGATTGTTATCTCTAAGTGGTTGGTTCTCTTTGGGTTTCCTTGAAGATTCTTTGGGGACTTTGCTGGGTTCCCAGCCAGAGTCTCTGAAGGCACTTTTGGGCTCTTTTAAGTCTTTTGGAGGCTTGTCTTTGTGGTCCTTGGAGGGTTTGTGGAGTTTGGAGAAGCTGCTGCTGTTAGTGCTGGTGGTTGTGGCTGTTGTGAGGAGTGCAGTCCCACCTCCTTTGGAGCCATCCTGTTGATTGAAAAACATAAATATAATCTTAACTAATTACCATAAAGAACTGAACAATAAGTTATTAGTTAGAATTTCTTGCTTCTTATCATCTACTGCCAAAGCTAAAAGAGCATTAATATTTTTGCCCTTGTCTTTGTGTCTGTCTCTCTGTGAGTAAAATATGTCACGAACTTTGGCGACAACCCGATTTAAGACAGCAGGGATCTTATATTACTCAAAAATGATTATAATTCAGCCAATTTTACAGATTTTCATCTAAAATTTGGTGCAACAGTAGCAAACTGTCATTCCTAACATGTGCTCTGACCAAAAAGTGCTCTGAAATAAAAAAAATCCTTAGAAAACACAAAATTGGCTACAACTCTGTCAGTCTTACATATATTGAGCTAAACTTTGGTGTGGTAGTAGCCGCGCATCATCCCCAACACATACTCTAAGCACTACACCTTGCATGAAATTTTTGCTTAAAATTTCAGCATTAAATGTCAGTGTTAACACTGTCTGTCTGTTAGCAAAATACCCCATGAATTACTGGGCAGACTTTAATGAAAGCTTATCAGCTTTAAGCTCATTTTGACATGGTAGTGACTGAGAGTCATTCACAACAACAAATATTGTAAGAATTTGCACTAACGTATGACTTTCTGCATACCATAATTTACAAGGTTTGACCAAAACGGATACAACTCTTTTTATTTGATCTCAATTTAAAACTCTAGCATGAAAGATGGCGGGTGATATGCATTCCCTCAAGGAATGCTAGGCCTTTATTTTATAGTGTAAATTACTTTTACACATTACAGATTTGTTGTGTGTACAACAACACTGTAAATTATACACAATAAAATAAAATAAAACAAAAAAACCCAGAAAAACAGAAAACCAAATTAGAGCAAAATCATTCTGGATTACTAAAGCCTCAAAAGAAAAAAGAAAAGAAGAAAAAAGAAAAACAACCTCTCAGTTCAAAAGGATTAGGGTACAAGGAAAAGGGAAATCCCTCTTTAGGTCAGTGGGCAAACATAATGAGGGAAAGCCAGAGTGAAATACCTCTGGCTGATGTTTGGATGGGCTTAATCCTAATACCACTGATCGGCCACTCAATATAACTCAATGCTATAAAAAAATGTGGAAACATTGTCATCGTTTAGGGTTAAAAAAACCACATCTGTTGGGAGGAAAAGGTCTGTTTTTATTAAGTGAGGTTTGAAATGATTTAGTAAAAGAAGTAAAAAACAAAAACAACAAAAAACAGGCAGCTAGATCAAGAGTAGATTAATTCTCTTTAACACAAGAGAAAACATACACCCCACCCCACAGTGGCTTTGAAAAGAACCCCATTCTTGAAAGAAAATCAAAAGAGTCTTCTTAGCTGCCATCTACGGGCTTAAAGAGCAAACTTAGAACTTCTTTTGAGCGGACCTGTTCAGAGAGCAAGGAAGCCTTTTCAAGAGCTACACAAGCGCAAATTCAGAAAGGCAATGTGGAAAAAGAAGGAAATGCATTCGTTTTAACGACAGGGGCCATTTGTCCCAAGGTCTCACCTCCAGCCCTGTTGTCAATATTTCACAAACGCAGTAAACCCATTAAAGTAGTCTAGACGACGGGTTGTGTTACAACTCTCCCCAACCACCACTAAAACCTTTCATTTTGTCTATCGGCTAGTGACCCCGGGGGCCCCCAGATGTACAGCTGCTGGCTCATTCGTAACTTCAGTGAAGCCCTCCGCTGCAGTAAAGCCGTCTCCCTCCCTGGTAGGCCTACACGAAGAGCTGCTTTAGTGCTCTGGAAAGAATACAGAGTTCCTCTTCTTGCCTATCAGTACTAAAGAGGTTGCTATCGTGAAATGTTCACAGGTTTTTAACATAAAAATGTTGGCAGCTCAGCGGGTGATTCAAGTTTATGTTGTAATACTTGTACGGCATTTTAGCTAAAGATACAAAAACGCTGCACTTAAAAAGTTAGGGTGAGTTTGGTCTTGTTCTCTAAATCAAATATTGAAAAGTATCCCAAGAGGACAAAAGACTTACTGTAAGGACATATACTCTCTTGACTAATAAGATCAATGCATGTAAACCTCTAAAAAGACAAAAAAAAAAGTTAGATTATCCATCTGTGTAATGAATAGAAATAAAAAGAAATGCATACACACAACCCTTGACAAAACTTTAGACAACTTATTACAAATAAGTTGTTGTGTCCAAACCATTAGCTGGTACCATCCATCGCATAAAAATGAGTGAAAGGAGAACCTTTTCTTTCACAATATTCTACTGTGTAGTTGAGACACAAATGCTATTCCATCATTGGAAGATTTTATTGGAGAAACAGACGATGGAAAACCCCCAGTACTCTGCTTATCGAACAATAAGCAGGGTATCAGTTGAGGGAAGTTTGATTCAACCCAAAGTCATTTGTAATACAAGACCTTGTAAAACCGTGTCTTTTTCTTGTTCTAATTTAAAGAGAAAAAGCTTCAAGCGGAATCAGATCAAAGAATTACTAACAGTTAGTCTGGGGAAGGGTTACAGAGACCAACAAGTACTAAAACTTAGTGAGAAAGTTTAAAATCCAAGAAACATTGAAAAAAAAGAAAGACAAACGACAACAAACTGAGTCTGCTTTAACAGGTACAAAGTCAAAAGCAGCATAGTCATTTTCCTCAAGGTAAATACTGAAATTGTGTCTGCCATGTTTATAATTTTAACCAATATGCCACACACTGATTGGCATCTAAAACTGTTGACAGATCATTCATCTAATTGGGGTTTTCACACACAGCTATCTCTAGGGTTTACATAGAATGGTCCGAAAAAGAAAAAAATACCCACTTAGAAGTAGGTTTGTGGATAAAAATGTGTTCCTGAGGTCAGAGGAGAATGTGCATACTGATAGATGACAGAAAGGAAACAGTAGCTCAAATGACGACTTGTTAAATAGAAAGGTCTGCAGAATACCATCTCTTTGTGCACAATATATAGAACCTTGAAGCAGATGGGCTACAGCAACAGGAGGCCACAGCTAAGAGCAGGAAACTGAGGCTACAGTTCACACAGGTTCACCAAAACGGGACATAAGACACGGGAAAAACACTGCCTGGTTTGATGAGTCTCTGTAATCTTAGAGGTGGTGGTTGATCAGCAGGTTGTGAAACACTCAGACCAGCCTGTCTGGCATCAACAACCACGTCGCATTCAAAGTCACTTAAATGCCCTTTCTTCTCCATTCTGATGTCCAGTTAGAACTTCAGCAAACCGTCTTCCCCATGTCTACATGCCTAAAGGCATTGAGATACTGTTATGTGATTGGTTGATTAGCTATTTGCATTAACAAGCAGTCGTACCTAATAAAGTGACCGGTGAGTGTGAGTGTAAGGCTGATGAAGAACGTCTTTCCTTTCTTTTCTTAAGGAAAGCTAATCTTATGCAAAGACAATAAAACATGGTACAAAACGAAACATTGCTTTGGGTCTCAAAGTTTTCATCTTGACCTGAACTGTTTGTGTTGTTTTATCAATCATGAACTAAGGAACAACTTGTGAAAATGTCCGCCATGTCCTTACAGCCGGTGTTAAGAGCTGCACAAAGAAGGCTGCTGGGGTCTCTGACGAGGGCTTGGGAGCTTTCAAACACTTCACCTAACAATAACCATCCTCACACTTCAGCCCTGAAGATGTTCAGGAGGACGTGAACACAATTTGCTCTGCAATTTACTACAGCTGTTTACACATCTACTTCACAGCAGAGGATTTTCTGCTGAGGATGAACTCTCACAACATGAAATATAAAGTAGGAGTGCAGTGGAGTTTTTCTTGTTTTTGAGGGGGAAAATTAAATGCTTTCTTGACAGGGGTAGCTGTGTGGAAAAAGTGTTTTTAGATTCAAACAAAGCATGTGATATTTTCAACTATCACGTTTTCTTTTGTCTAAAATGGCACATTATTTCTTCTAAAGAAGATATTCTTTGGATGAAATTGTGTCTCTCAAACAAAGCAATGAGTTTCTGCTGATGAGACCAATTCTTGTTGCCCTAACTGCCCTGTAGGAGTCACACAAGGTTCTATTCTTGGCTCAGTTCTGTTTACCTTTTATATAAATGATTTAGCAGATGTCTGCCCAAATGTTATTGTCCAAAAGTATGCAGATGACAATTATTTTAACTCAGGCAAAGCAAACTGTTGAAGAAGAATCTGTAACTCTTACATCTGCAATGACTCAAGTGCAGGAATGGCTCTCTAAATCTTGTCTTTTATTAAATATGTGTGTTTGACATTTAAAAGACAATGCAGGATTACACAACAGTTTGTTTTTTGTTTTTTTTGGGGGGAGGGGGGGGGGTATTATAAATACATTTAAATGTCTTAGGACCATATTGTCCTCAAGAAGTAGACACTATTTATATTTTATTTTACTTATATCACTGCTCAAGATATCCAAGACTGTAGCTTCTGTGAGATTCATCTTCTTGCCATTGGACATTTTTATAATTCCAAAATTATTTATTTGAAGCATTGCTGTTCATTTAAATTGTTTAAATGAGTGACAATGGGTGAAAACTAGCCTTCATGGCTACATCTGGCACATTTACAGGCTATATTTATGTTCAATAATGTGCATTGGCCCTTTTTATTAAATCATCAATAAAGAAATATCTGAACTTTTTTGTAACTGAGACGTGATTGCGCAAACTTCTTAGTACTTTAAGCGTACAGTTTCTTCAAGTCCTTACATTTAAACTGAAATTACACAAGATTTGTTTAAGTAATACAAGTAAAGGTCATCTCTACCTTGAAATAAAAACAATAATGATGAAAACAGAAGAATGTAAGTCATTTTGTCAAACTTTTTCAAATCTCTGTGCAGTAAAACTTATAATCAATTGAGGCAAGGCTTCTTGAGAGAGAGGAGTGCGAGCTGATGAGTAAGTATGACCCCGTGCTCCGCAAGTAATTCATCACACACACTGTTTAGACTGGAAAGTGTTTCCATGTGAAAAGGGCCTCCTCTAAACGGGCTCTAAAATGACACAGTTTGAAAGGACTAAAAATAACATGTAATAGAAACAACGTGCCACTTTATTTACATACATCTCACATTTTGTTCTTTCTCAGAAAACATTTTAAATCTTACACAAACCCCAGTCGTTTCCTCCCACCTTCCAATTTGAAAGTCTTCACCAATCTTGTAAAATGCAAATCAAAATTTCAAAAGGGCATTAGATCAAAGCAAAACATGTCTGAGGCAGAGAAGTAAGTGCTTTTGCTTAGATGGTAGCCACTACATACTCTGCCTAAGCCGAAGATGAGGTCTTAGAAACCCTGAGAGTTTAAATATCCCAGACATCCCTGAATCTAACTGTAGGGAATTGAAGGCCTTGAGGCCTTGAAGGGGTGAAGGGTTTCAGAGCTGGGTGACACCAGGAGAAAATGTAGAGGAGAGGACCATTTAGCTCCGGGGTGTACCTGGAACACTGACCTTTGAACTGTGGAAGCTCTTGCTTTTCTTTGGGTCGGAGGAGGATGTCAGCGAGTTGTTGGGAAGCGATGGCAGCTTGAGGTGCTGGCTGAACAGAGAGGTCGAGCCCTCCTGCATTACCATCACCTGCCAGAGGGAAAGAAACAAGCCAACATGATCAGAGTCTGTTCTAAAACTGGGACGGAAAATACAGTGGACAGCGAGGACATTTGGCGGATATTTAGTGTCATTTGGCTGAAGGGAAAAAAACTGATGTGTGACTGGAAGGTGTAGAGCAACACCAGGCAGAATGTGCCCTGTAGACCAATGATTCCCAACCCTGGTCCTCGACAAACACTGCCCTGCATGTTTTAGTTGTTTTCCTGCTCTGACACGCCTGATTTGAATGAGTGAGTGATTAACAGGCTTCTGCATACATTGAAGACATGCTGAAAAGCAGGGAAACAATGCAAACATGCAGGACAGTGTTTCTCAAGGACCAGGGTAGGGCATCGCTGCTGTAGACGATGCTATGATCTCTCTGTTTTAACCGATCATCAACATTTTCTATTCCTTCACCATCTGACCTGGCTGCTGCAGTCTGCCTCCTATTTACTGGTGAAACAGGTGAATTTTCCTATTTCTTTCCTACAGGGTACACATTCCTGTGTACATACATGGTTGGTGATGCATACATATTGGGTTGTTGGACGTCTTCACTTCTCAAAAACTTCACAATACACAGATACAATTTTTGGATCAAATCATGACAACCAGTTATTGATACCACCCATTTAAAATAACAAAACTGTTTGAAACTCTGTTAATAGCTCCAAATCATCCACATCTCAATGTCTTTTTTTAGACATTCTCCAATAAATAAAGTTGACAAGATAAAAAAAAACATGTTGGTTTGAAACTGTCTGCATCATCCTAAAAGTCTAAGTAGAGGTTAAAATCATGTGTTTTTAATATAACTGTATTCATAGTTCCTCTTTTTATGAAGTATTTTTTCACAACTATCTCCAGTGTTAATAGATGCAGAATATCACAGGTTTGAAAAGTAACCTTAAATAACTGTAGCATTTCTAATAAAGATGACAGGATGTAACTCCTTGGATAAAAGTCTGACAGTATTAACCTTTATTTAACCAGGCAAGTTCCACTGAGATCTCAGATCTGTTTTTCAAGGGGAGGTCTGGGCCTGAAGGCAGCCTAATGTGTATGTTTTTAGACTGAGGGAGGAAACCGGAGGAAACCCACACAGACATGAGGAGAACATGCAAACTTCACACAGAAAGAGTCAAGGTCCAACCCGGGGTTTGAACCCAGGAGGTAACAGAGCTAAACCGTCGTGCTGCTCATAAAAGCATAGAAGCATAAAAGCAAGTGGTAGCAAACATAATACAGTCTGGTACTGGTATTTATTGGATACTTACCTGGTACTTACTGATTATACTTCATTATGTATTGCTGGTATGTTCCCACTAACTTCCAGGTATGTACCTAGTATGTATCCAGTAAGTACCAGGTTTGCACCTGGTAAGTATCAGGAACTGTATGCACCCAGTAACACACTGGCTGTATTATAGATTGTTACCAAACAGGCTCCAAATATTGATTTTTATTTTTTTGTACTCTATATAAATTATCTAACAGGTTTTCCTAAATCAGTTTGATGTTGGTAGTGTGGTCTCCCATACTACTGTATATACTAGAAACAAGTTAACATATTACAGTTCAGACAAGGGAGCCTTTTGATGTGTCTGTACTGCAGTTCTGAAGTACATGATTTTCAGAGGTTATAAAAAAGAAAGGTCAAGTCATATGTGACCCCCTCCTAAGACATGTCGGCAGTCTTACTTTAGATTCTTCTGAACCACGTTTGCTAGGATCTCGTGTCTGTGAACAAACAACAAGAGAAGAACAAAATTAGATCTGCACCATGATCACAAATTTTCTAAACTAAACAAATTTTAAAAACAAGAGAAAGAACCCTACTATGTTTGAAACTTGTCCTACTATCAGTATTGGTAAATGAAAAAAGTCCACACTGATATGGCACCTCCAACTTCACCCAGTAAAGGGCTATGATGGAGAAAATGAGGTATTATATCATACTTGTTTACTTTTACAATCAAGCAAGTTGGTCTGCTCTGCAACACAGATCAGACACTTTGTATCATCATCAAGTAACTTTAGTACTGGAATGCTTCAGGCTCCCTTCAGACTGGATGACAACACGCTATGATGTAAAAAATAAATAAATCAACAAGAAAATAGAGGGGGTTTGAAGAGTCTAGGCCATCAGCATGTATTATAATTCTAGATAAAATGTCCCCACCTGCTCTCATTGGGAATTAAAGCCAGCAGGACCTGGTTTATTAAGAATAACATGAATCAAGAAGAATGAAGGTCTGAAAAACTTATCTGAAAATCGACCGCTCAAAATGTGGCCACACAGCTCGCTGGCCGCTTGGCTTCAAACACTCAGAATTCAGTGAGATCGCAACAGAAAATATAACTATTTCTTTCAAAGTCTGAAGTTGGCAACCAGTCTCCAGCACAGTTCAACACTATCTTTACCAGTCGGTCTCAACTCTTATAAAAACAGGGTTTCAGGGTTCTGTCTTGGTAACTGGTAACAAGTGAGAATTTTATTGGTTTTCTGATCGATTTGAGGGAAAGATCAAGCTGTGTGGCTGGAAGTTGGATTAATGAAGCAGCTAAAAGGCTAACAAACTACTAGCATGACCTGATCAATATGTTTCACACCTTGTATTAATGTTATCATTCACATATTTGCAAAAACTGCTGGAGCTAGCCTTTTCT
The DNA here is from genome assembly GCF_001649575.2 of Kryptolebias marmoratus. Taxonomy (NCBI): domain Eukaryota; kingdom Metazoa; phylum Chordata; class Actinopteri; order Cyprinodontiformes; family Rivulidae; genus Kryptolebias; species Kryptolebias marmoratus. The sequence continues at coordinate 16,226,240 of NC_051436.1, forward strand.
GTTATTGTTAAGAAAATCAATACAAAAAAAATGTGGTTGACAACACAAAGAGCTGCTGCAGATGGACCAAAGAGCTGCAGGAGGCAGACCTCTGATATGAACGTTCTTGAAACCTAGAGACGTGACATGGGTATTTCAGTGTTTTAGTTTAAATCATCATAATGGGAGATTTTTATTACCAGTATAGTATCGACGGAGGCCTGAGACATTAAATGTCAGCAAGTAATTAATCAAGTAATTGTTTTCTTTTTGTAGAGCTTCCACATGTTCTAACCTTTTTTTATCCTGGGCTGGTATGTTGACATCACATGTGAACAACACAATGCAGCCACTTGTAGCCTTTCCTTAATAGAATTTCTAACAAAAATGCTGCTCGGATGGTTTTGAACATCTATACATCTATACATTCCATTAAAAGACAACAGTAGTAATATGAATTGAATCTCTTTTGAGCCCGAGTCCCCACGCACAACTCAATCCTACCCCTCCAGCTTTCAGCAGCTTTTTTCGAAACTCCTCCGTTGGGTTGTTGAAGGTGAGCTTCTCACAGCGGAGATGATTGACGGGCGGGTGACCCTCCAGGTGGAGAAAAAGGTCGTAATCGAAGCGAACTTTCTTCGGTTCTTCCTGAGGAAAAACAGCCGCCACAAAGAGTGTGGGGTTAGGGTTGGGGGGGTTTGGAGGAGAACAATAGATACAGATATTTCATTATGTTTTAATATCTCCAACAACCTGCATATTTATATCTGCAACAGTTGCTGTATAACAGTGGTAATAATAAAAGCTCAACATAAATCATTCATCTAACACGTTGTATTGGTCATTATAAACATGCAGGAGGCATATTGAGAAAAACAGGTGATCAGTGTAACGAGAGAGCTGTGTACCAGTAATTAAAAATAAGTTTAGGGTTTCTTTTGTTTTATTATTTTAAAAAGTCTCACAATTAATACAATAAAAAAAAGTTTAAAAAAACAACAACCGTTTCCTCATTTTCTTGCTTTAGAAAACTAACACAAAATTGGTGGAACAGTTATAACTGGGAGATCCAAAATTACTTTAAATGTTTGTTAAAAAAAAACACCACATTTTTGATGAGTGAGCTTATTAAAACCTACCTTGTTTTTGAAGTAAACTTCAATAGGCAAGATGAAGCCCGCATAACCAGACTCCTCCACTTTATACGGTGGATCCTTGCATACTGAAATAAAAAAATAAGATAAATAAACAGATTAATTAAGGTAATATTGATTTTAAAACACTAAAAGACCAATTAATTTCAGCGTAAGATCACTTTTTTCACAGAAAATGAAAACCATCATGTTAACTGAACTTCAAGCATTTGATGACTCTTACTGTAGTTTACCACAAAAAACACTCAAAACTTGCCCTTATCTCCTAATTTTATGGCTCTCCATGAGTGACTCAAAGCTTAAATCTTACTGATCCTCGATGTTACAGTTTAAAATGGTTCTAAATGGTTCTATTTTTTACCAGACCAAGGACTGCAACTCTATGTTTAAGTAACTGGATGATACGATCGGGTGAAAAACAAGTGACAATTGCTTTTTCTGAGTGAATGAATGCACTCAGCGAGTAAACGCGGCACTCTTTTTCTCATGAGATCTCATTAACGCTCTTTTCTGGAACCGGGTCTGATGTATAAATACAAAAGGCTTAGGCTTAGATTAGAACCAGATCTTTTAAAGCTGATGACAAGGTCAAGACTTCCCTGCTGCACCCTGATGGGACTTTAAAGACAAACAAACTCCACCAGAGCTCAGGTGTTTCTCCCTGGTGCAGCGTGTTTGTCAGACTCTATCCCTGTGGACTCTACACAACAAAAAAGCACCAATTAGCTTCGTGTATGTGGAAACCTAAGAGGGCTTCCTGGAGGAATAACTGAAAGCAGGTTTTAGCGTTGGCTCATTTTTAGAAAATGTTGCTTCAAGCCAACACTCAAAACAACTCCTATCTCTCATTAATGTCCTATTATTTGTTCTGATGAATCCAACCTTGAATATAAACCAGAGCAAGATGAAAAAGAAAATTAATCTTTTTTAAAAGGAAAAAAGAAAAGCTGTAAACAAGCCATTCACCATAAGTAACAAGAGCAAAAATATATTTTGTTATGGCTCAGGTGGAAAAGTTACCATTTTGCAAAGAAACTTACAGTTTGAATGAAGTTAACTAGTGAAAATATAAAAAGCTGACAGTGATTAGAGGACAATGGGATGCCTCAGCAGTTAAAAATATTATATTCTAGCTTGACGGATGTTGTGACGTGCCATTTTAGATTTTTCTAATTCAAGATTATTTTTATGTTTATAGTTTTCCACAGTGACTGTTTGTTTAAGACTGAGCTTCTACTTTGTGTTTCTATCTGGTTGCCTAATTTAAAAATTTTTTTTTAAATAGTGCCATGTCTCAATTCTTTACAAATAGCTGGTATATGTTGGATTTTCAGACAGTAGATGAGTTTACCTCCCGCTTTTAAATTTTCTTTAGAAATTCTGTAGTTTTGGTGCCATGCTTGAGTGGCAGTCGACTGGTGTAAAAAACAAAAAGAAGTGCACACCAGGCCATGCAGCTGACAACAGGCCCTACCATAAAGACCTTGAGAACATCTAGATTTAGCCTTGGTATTGGCAGCAGTCTAGTCACCTCAGCGCTCTACTATTTCATTTTTCAGGAAGCAGCAGTGATTGATGGTTCAGCTGACCATGCCGAGGTCGCCCTCATAACCATCCAAACCCCAACACCACTGAACAAATATTATGGGTTAGCAATAAATGAGCAAAAGGGTCAGGTTCAATTACATCCTGCTGAAAGAATCTATTCACCAGGACACCTTTCTGTAAACTGAGGTAGGAAAGGAGCCGACATAAAGCAACCTCAACTGGGAAGGAAAAATTAACATTTAACCACATAAACAGTGCATGTGTGGTCTATTTTTCTTTCTGGGATGGTTAACCGGATTAATGTGACATAATGCTGGTATTGTTTTCTATAATGAAGACCACAAATTGTTCTGTGGATGTAGTTTAATAGTCTGAATAATGTCAGAAACTATTTAAATGTACTTTTAGTGCACTGCAAGTCAAAGACAACTCTAAAAGCTTACAGCCTTGCATGCAAATCTACTACTGCTTGCAAGACGACTAAACTACATATATCAAATATGTAAAACTATGATTTCTAGATTGATAAGACCCGTGGCTCTCTTTACACACAACACCAGGTCTAACTGGGTTAATAAGGTCTTCACACACAATGAAAACAGAAAACCAGGTGAGCAAAAGCACATGTACTTTTTTTTTCCACCGTCAGAAACCATGATTGTGGTCTGATCCCCTCACATATGCTTATGTTATAAAGTGCTTAATGACATGAACTGTTTCTTTCCTTGTTTGAAGAATCATTATAGACTTATAGCCACTAACGTACACTCCTACATTAAACAAGAGTAAACTAGTGTACAGTATTAGTTCACAACTCAAAACTTAATTACAACAATAAGAAATATGTTCACTAGTTTAAGCTCATTTATCACTTTTTTATGGTCTAAATTATGTTAACAAAGCTATGTTTTGCTGGATGCTAGGCTAATTGTCAAACATGACAGCTTCTTACAACTATTTGCCTGTTATTTTTTGTAAAACATCATCTTTGCTTTGAATCCAACAATATTAGGAGTTTATTAGAGGTTAATAAACTTAAAGTGAAGACAGGTATTGACAAGGCAAGCAAATAGGTCAAAGGAGGACTCAGTCGGGGCAGGACTTCCTGTTGCATATTTTCCAGTACATATGTAGAAAACCCAACAATGATAAAGAAACTTGGCATTACATCTCAACAATAAAATGCAGAATCTATGTCAAAGCTCTGAGAGTTGCCAATAACACTGAGGCAATAATTAAAAAATGGTTGCTGATATTATGATATTGTGTATTTTAATTTGATGGATAAATAAAAACAATAGTTCCAGCAGAACTGTAAGGCAGCTGGTATCACTGAAAGTGTTCAGCTGGAATCAATGACCATAATAACAATCACTTAGAAATTATTTTTAGCAAGACTCCAACATGATGCTCGTAATAAGATCAGGACATTCATAACAACATTATTTGTATTGTACAAATTTCAAACTATTTGTTGTTATTTTAAGCACAATGGGGCTTCAAATAGACCCTACAGTGTTTTGTGTCTAACAAAAAAAATATAAAATTGTGAACTAAAAGCAAAACAATTTTCTGATTCAGTAGATTACCAAGAATGTAGGATGATATGCTGTCATACTTCAGCATGTAAGGCTAAATGAAGACAAACTAAAACACTGATGGTACACAGATCTTTTACAACCATCACAAATGGTAAATGGTAAATGGCTTGCACTTATATAGCGCTTTATCTAGTCCAAGGACCCCAAAGCGCTTTACACTACAGTCATTCACCCATTCATCCACACATTCACACACTGATGGTGGTGAGCTACATTGTAGCCACAGCTGCCCTGGGGCAGGCTGACAGAAGTGAGGCTGCCATCACACCGGCGCCACCGAGCCCTCTGACCACCATCAGTAGGCAAGGCGGGTGAAGTGTCTTGCCCAAGGACACCACGGCTGAGACAGCCAGAGCAGGGGCCTGAACCAGCAACCCTCCGATTACAGGACAAACCCCTACCTCCTGAGCCACTGCCGCCCCTATCTGGGATAGACCACCTTAAACTCAACTTGCTGGGGTTTAACATGCGACAGAACTAAAAGAAAAAAAAGAGGCTTAATGGAGCCACGAGAAAAGGGCAGCAAACGTGAAGGAGAAGTCAGCCGGTGTTCACCAGTTCAGATTTAAAAGCTTCCATCATTTGATGGAGCGTCTGAGGGGCAGACAGGCACAATGCAACCACTGACCTGTAACAGAAAACCAACCAGTGGTCAAAGAAACTTCCAAAGACAGGCAGGGTCATGGTGTTTATTAACATGGCCTTTGGTTTAAGCTGGCATGCCAATCACACAACAATGATAGTCACTATGTATTTGCCCTCTCTACACAGATTGCTTTGTAATGAGGCCAGGCTGAAAAAGACGCCGAACCATAAAACAAGGCAAGGCTGGGAAAGAAGAAATTCTTCAGTGAAGCTTGCACCACAAATATGCCTCCACTCCACTCTCTGATTTTTGTGTTATTTCCTCTTATTAAGGGTGCAACCGCACAAGCACTAACGCAAACTTATTGCCATTCGGCCATTATTCCCATGATTCTGGCACAGTTTTTGATTCACTACTCCTGAAGCTTTGGAAAAAATCCACACAGAAAATACAAAGAAGACACGAGGCTCAATTGGAAATTGTGGACTGGGACTTCTGGTAATCGGACATCATATGATGAAGACAAAATTCAGGATTTTGTTAAAATGAGTAAAAGCCCTCATTGGAGCTCTACAGCTCAGACACCTTCACAATAGAAACACTGTTAAAGTTTAAACAGGGAAGAAAGTTGGCTCTCATATAACTGAACTGAAATTTTGGTATCTTTTTATGTTTTTTACACAATGATCACTTAGGTTTTATGACTATTTAAAGTTGTACCACAGGATTTTATTTATACAGTCTATATATCAAACTGTAGGCATTTTAGTCATCTTTCACCCATCGTCTCTCACTGCTATAGGACTCATGCTTTCTTACAAACTCCCCCTTAAAGTGTTCAGTTTACATATCCAAACTCTTATTAGTCACTTTCATAAAACACTTTACTTTTGACTTAAACTTGTGCACGCCTCAGTGTGATGTCTAAAATGGGCCAAAGTGGCGAAAGGGGGTTGAAGCCAGTCCACTTCTGATGTGCCTTTGTGCTGCCGAGCCAGTGGTAACACGGGCCGTAACAGTCGAAAAGTGAAAATGTAAGCCAGCTTTGTGGTTCAATAATGTGACGTAGTGATGATAGGTGGTCTGTGTGACCACTTCGCCACGGGATTTAAAAGCCTAAACAACAATAAACAGATTTAGCACCAAGGAGAAGATTAATGATGACGCACAGAAACTTCGCATCTAGTTTAAAAAAAATTGATGAACCATGTAAAGGATTGTTAAACTGAGTTAATTTGTCAAGTTTTGACAATGATATGAAGGGGACATCTGTCACACATTTAATGCGTAGTGCTCCACATCAACGCAGCTCTGAGTTCTTTTAGTTTTGCCAAGCTAATTTCATTTCATTTCTTAAAGCTCTCGTCTGTGCAGGACGTGGCTCGCTCCATAAGTGATTAATAGATGATCGGAGGCAGCTTAAAGACAAACTGATCCTTGAGTCATTTCACAGAACTAGTTTCTATCTGTTGAGGTCCGTTCTTTCTGAGCTCAGAATGTCCTCTTCAAAACTGAAAGTGAAAAGGCTTTTTAACTTGTCAAATCTCCTACATAAAACACTGCAGAAACATGAAAATTAACAAATGATGACCAGATGCTTGTGCCACTTATGGGTCAGGATATTTTCTGAAACAGCACAGTGACTGTTTGAGATATGTTGGTGTAGATTCTTAGTCATCTAGGACATCCTAAGCTGTTTTGTTTTTAAGACAAAAGGACTTCTTTCCTTGTTTTATGAAGCTTTTTTGCGACTCATTCAAGGAGCTTTCTCATTTCTCGTCTTTGTATACGAGGGTCCGTGCATGTTTTAGTAATAGGATTTTCTTTTCCAGTATTGGAAAACAAAACAATGAGCAGGTAATTCATTTTTGTTTAAAAATAATAAAAAAAAAAGATACAACTAGAATACGAGCTGTTTATCTTTTTATGGTCAAAAACGGATGAGAGGATATCTAAAAAATGAAATGACGTTCTTGTCATATTTAGAATAATTCAACAATGAAATCACTGGGAAACAGAAACTAATTAAAACCTGTTTTCTATTGCCTATTCAGACACTGGAAGCTGTCAGCAAGGCAAGAGAACAACAAGATTCATTAAAAATAAAACAACCTTGTCAGTGTCAGAGGAAAGTCGGCTAATTTAGGATTTGTTTAGAGACATACAGTGGCTGGGATTAACAGACAGAGCAAATACATAATTTTTCCAAAACAAAAGAATCTGTTTCAAGGGAGGCAACATGACAGCAGAAAGGCTTGGTTGCACCACAGAATGACCCGAAGTTAGCTCCTGATTGGGTAAAGGGGTATTTCACAAATATTCTGGCATTTGGACCACCATGGATCAACTCTGGTTAGAAAAGAAAAACTTTTACTTGTCAAACCTGGTCTAAGTTATTCCATAATGAATACAAATCTGTAGAAATATATTCTTCAAATTCTTTTTTCTTGAGTTTATTCAAAAAAATAAGCTTAAAAACAAAAATACACACCTTTAAACAACAAATCACTTTAATCAGAGTTTGTATTTTAAAACTAAGCTGTGTAAGATGCCCAAAAGATGGTCTTTCCTGACCATAAAAAGTCAAAACATGGGTCGGAAACTGACTACACCTGTCACTTCTCAGCATCCATCTTTATTTAATACAAACAGTGAGAAACATCTGAACATCACAGCAGCATTCAGTCCAGAAAACAAAGGCTCACTGAGTCCCAAACTGTAGATAAACACCATATGCACATTTTAGACTAAAAGCCACAAAGGAGTGGCACCACACCCACCTCAGGGGACCAAATGCAGGTGGAAGATTCCAGTTCAACTAGGGGGGTGGGGATCATGGGGACGCTCCTGATATCAGGTCCCTAACCAGCAGCACACAAAGAAAAACAGGATTTCTTTTTGCCCCTTACCTGAAAACTGGACTGTACGTTTTTATGTTTTTATGATGCATCATTATCCGCCACCGCTGAAAGGTGAGGGTGGATGATGATACTGTTGGCTCATGTCTGTGTTTTCCTGTGCCTGTCTGTTTCCAAGATATCTCATGAACCACAGAACAAATTTTAATGACAGTCCGAGACAATAATTAGTGGATCTACCTCTACAACTGATTAACTTTTGGAGGCAGTTTAATTCAGGATGGCTGCCACAGCCAATTAACCTTGGGAAACACAAAAATGGCTACGACTCAGTCGATTTTACAGATATTGAGCTAAGATTTGGTGTGGTGGTAGCTGGGAGACATTAGCAAGACATACTCTGAGCACTATACATATTTCATGAACCACTGGACGGATTTTAATGAAACTCTCAGAAAGTAACCACTGGATGTGCTTCTACAACTGATTAACTTCTGGAGTCCACTCAATTCAAGATGGCCACTACAGCTAATCCACATTAGGCAATACAAAATGACTATAACTTATATGCATTCCTTTGAGGAAGGCTTGGTCTTTTATGTGGAAGAGTTTTCTCTGAAATGTATGCTACTCAGACCTCATTTAACCTGACAGGAGGCAGCCGAAATCTGAAGCCAAGGGACATAAAGGGCAAATTTACATGATCTCATTAATGTTTCTGTCCTGAAAAACCACTGTAAACATCCTGTATGCAAACAGCCAAGCCTTCGTCAGCTTCTCATTCTAAAGGCTGCTACATACGCCGCAAGAACCAAAAAAATGGAGTCTGCAACAAGCTTTATAAACATGGATACTATTTGTTTTTCCTGTGTTTTATTGAAACTTTCAGAAAAAAATCAATGGTTGTACATCTACAACAAATTAACTTTTGAAATTAAACATAATTCACAGCTTTTCCCCTAGCGTTATCCAAGGGGTACACCCCACCCCCCTAATGGCACTGCCTACCCCCGCATGAAGGTTATGGCATGTAAGAAATTAACAAATGTCTGTACGTGTTCCCTCATTACCAATTCAGTGCGGCAATTCACTGGGGGAGATGCCAAAGCCAATACATCAATACCCACCCCTCCCCCAACCTCCCCGGGACTTTCGGAGATTGGACAGTAGGGTAGGGTGACAGGCTAAAGATTTTCCATTGGCCATCTTTAGTCCAACTACCTGCGATTGGAAATATATTCATGCATGTGTCTGTAAGCGCTTTTTTATTTCTTTTCTAAGGAGGGGCGAACCAGAAAGTCAGCTGCTTATTGCCAAAATGAAAACCAAGTCACTGATTACTCTGTTCACAGGCAGCTTTTACTGATAATGGTATAAATCTAAATTTAAAAAGTATGTTTGTTTAATTTGTCAGAGAGCATCTTTAACAGCTGATAGCTGATTGTAAAACAGCCGCCATGCGTCATTGTGGTAAATAATTGTTAATTGCTGTTTTTAGAAAGAAAACATATACAAGAATTATTTTCCAAAAAGTTTGGGAACCACTACTCTCTGTCCAGTATTTCCTTACATGTCTGTACTGTTAGCACGGTAGTTGAAGGGTGATGATTTGGGTTCGTTTTGCAGCCACAGGACCTCAGTCATTGAGTCGACCATGAACTCCTCTCTAGACCAAAGGATTCTGGAGTCAAATGTGAGACCATCTGTCTGACAGTTGAAGCTTGAATCAAACGGAGTCATAATGCAACAGAACAATGATGCCAAACACAGTAGCTAATCTAAAAAAAGAATGAATAATGAAGGTGTTGCAACGGTCTAGTTAAAGGGGACCTATTCTGCTTCCTTGAACAAGTCAGGATAGGTCTGTGGGCTGTACAAAACATGTTCATTACATTTAATACGCAAAATCAATCTCAGATTTTGAGATTTCACTTGATCAGTTCTGCCTGTTTTGAGCTCATTTCAGAATGAGCGGTTTTAGGGCTACGTCACTATTATACAAATTAGCTGCTGTTGGCCACGCCCCCCAACTCAGTGTCCCATCTCCAAACATAAAAACTCTCTGAAGGATTAAACGCTGCGGCTCTGATGCACATTTATATCGTTATTAATTCAAACTCTGAGGATTCTGACTTTGGGACAGGGGCACTTAGTGGTTTCAAACTGATATTTGGTCTGAAACCCGACTGGTACCAGGTCGGGACACCGGTAATATAGACACATGTTCTATATTGCAGCCAACAACAAAACATTTTCCTTTTCCAGCAGACACTGTTCACCGGTAAAACCAGCAGAACAAACGTGATGGTCTTCTTGTAATGAAATGGGTGGAGCTCCACTTGGGTTGCTAGGTGAGGGGCTGGGTTCAGCTTGGGGTTGCTAGGTAACAAGATTTGTGACGCAACAATCCCGAGGTTTTTGAAAGAGGTAGTTTTGCAGACACCAGAAAACATTTGCTTAATGCCAAAAAATAGCTGGGTGTTTTTTACCCAAATGGAAGTAGAAAAACATGCAAAAAGTGAATTTTGCTTAACAGGTCCCCTTTAAAGCCCAAACCCCAACCTGATGAAAATGCTTTGACGACACAGGAGAGCTGTGCAAAAACAAATTTCTGTAACCTTTAATGAACTGAACCAAGACAAGGACAAAATATATTTTCAAATCATGTTCTGAAAAGTAAAACCTTCAAAGTAAAAGAGGGTGTACTTCCTTTTTCAATGACTGTATGCCCTGTACAAACTTTAATTGCTTTCCACAATGAAGACATGTTTGAGAGGGGGTGTTTTTTGTCATTTAACAGTGTCTCAATGCCTTTTCTGTTGCTCGCTTGTCAAGCTGAAAATCCACCTTTCAATGGGAGCAGTCATTTTTGCTTTAAAAAATTTTCTAAATATTTTCTAAACTAACGTTTAACTAATGTTTCACATGTTTAACAAGTGGACTGACTATGCTATGTTAATCGCAAAAATGCAAAAAATGACAATTTTCAGTGTGTCCTGACTGGAGACTTCCAGTTTCGGTGTGTGGAGGTGCTATAAACACAAGACAAATGTTTTATGGCAGAGTTGAGAAGAAAAGGAGTCAAAGCTCTGCCAACAAACAGCCCAAATAAACCGTGCTTCAGTAAACCACTTCCTCCTCCTACCTTTCATTGACTGAAGTAAGAAAAAGCTGGAATTTACAACTGGGTTCCTGTTATTTGGTGGTTACCCCCGTCCATCTGCACCCCCCACTCCACTCCCAATCCATTCATGGAATGAGTAACAACAGACAGCCCGCAGCTCTTATAGGGCTTGCTTTTTTTGTGTTAAACCCACACAATTATGTAGGTATGAATCCTGAGGAACAGTAAAACAATTTGCAAATTCCTGAAACTCTTCATTTCCTGCCCAGCACTGCTAGATTGAAAGAGGTGTGTCCAAAGAGTCACAGATGAAAGACCTAGCACTTCTTGAAGGAATGCATATCACCCGCAGCCTTTCATGGCAGACTTTTAGACTAAGATCATGGGATGTAGCCGTTTTGTTCAAACCTTTTAAATAATGTCATGTGTGATCTCGTGCGATCTTACTCTGAGTGGAAACACATCTGGTGAGATCTGAGTACGTGTTGGGAATGTCTCAGCTACCGCCACACTAAAAAGATCTCACCATCTGTAAATCTGATTGGATTTTAGCCATTTTTGTCTTGGTTATTGTTGATTAGCTGTGGTGGCCATCTTGAACTGACTTGACTCCAAAACTTAATTAGTTGTAGATGATCCCTCTATGAAAGTTTCATTAAAGTTTGTGCAGTGGTTCATGAGATATTTAGCTAACACAGACTGTTGATTACTGCAATTAAGGACAAAGTTGAAAAAGCAGATTTTACACCATCTCTCAGCTCAAACCACACCAAATTGTAGCTCAATTATTGTAACCTTGGCTAAGTTGTAGCTGATTTTGTGTTTGCTGGGGTTAGTTAACTGTGGCCATATTGAATGGGGTTAACTCCAAAAGGTAATCCGTTGTAGATCTACATCCAATGATTACTTGAGAGTTTCATTAAAATCTTTCCACTTGTTTATGATTTTTTTTGCTAAGACTACAGACAAACACACACACACACACACACACACGCAGACAGACCTGCACAAAAACAGAATCACCCTTTCGCCTGTGGCAGCTGGCGATAATTATTTGTCCAATTAGAATTTACTTCAGGTACTGGTTTAACATTGAAGCAGTGGGCTCCTTCTCTGTTTCTCAACTTGTGTTTCCTGGTTTCTTTTTAATGATGATCTTGCTGCATTTGTCTCCTATTAACTGATGAGTGTCCTGATGCTGTCCTTTCGCTCTCAGAAATGGCATCTACTTAAATCTACACAAAAAAGAAGCTCAATTAGAGAGAAACTTCAAAGTATTTCAGAGAGAAGTTTGTGAAGTACAGAAATGTTTGGTTTGTAAGATTCTTTATGGTTATAGCTGATTTTGTCCACTTTAAATCAACTTTGAACGGAGCAATAAGAGGAGCTGCCAGAGGAGGCTGTACAGTCCCATTTAAAAAAACAAGTGGTCAAATTGTTTTTCATTCAGAGAATCACAAATCAGTGGTAGTTTATGCTTCATTTTGTCAGGCAGACCTCATCCTAATATTTATTCAAACACTGTAAAAAAATGGCTTTCTGAGAATCAACATTTTTAACTTTAAGTTGCCTTTATTGATATGAAGGGTTTTTCATTCATGGTTATTTAAATATATTCATCTAGAACTCTTTTAAGGTTATTTTGAAGGCTGTTAATTATTTTTATTTTTTAAAACTATTGATGCCTTTAATATTTGGGCATCTTGTTCCTGAGTGATGGTAGGATAGAGTGGGAGATGGATCGATGGATCGGGCTCTCGTCTTCAGTAATGAGGGCATTAATTCAGTCAGACAAGGTGAAGAAAGAGTTGAGTCGAAATGGAAATCTCTCAGCTTACTGGTTTGTCTGTGTTCCAACCCTCACCTAAGGTCATGAGCTACGGATTATGACCAAAAAAAAGCTAAACAAGTGGCTGAAATGAGCTTTCTTCGTAGGGTGGCCTGGTTCAGCCTTAGATATAAGGTGAGGAGCTCAGAGTAGAGCTGCTGCTCCTTCACATGGAAAGGAATCAGTTGAGGTGGTTCAGGCATCTGATTAAGATGCCTCCTGGATTATGTATCCTCTCTGGCCTGGGAACACACCTTGGGATCCACCAGGAGGAGCTGGAGAGTGTCGCTGGGGAGAGGGAGGTCTGGGTTTCTGTCCTGGACCTGTTGCCTCCATGAACCAATGGATGGATGGATGGATGGATGGATGGATGGATGGATGGATGGATGGATGGATGGATGGATGGATGGATGGATGGATGACTAAATCAGGCATCTGCTAAAATCAGGACATCCCATATAAATTATCATCTGGCTAACTTGGGAACAATTACATTGACAATGTCCCTTTTTCATAATAAATACACCATAACTGTAAATTGTAACTCATAGGTTTGGAACTTTATTATATATTTTTAAGAGATACACAGTTACTATTATGTTATCATATAAGTATCCTTCCTTTGGTTGAAGCTCTCTTATACTTTGCAACACTATTGTTTGAAACAATGACCTGTTGTTAAAACACAATCATATCCCACCTGTTCTGGCCTCCCTACACTTAGGGGTGTTACGGTACATGTAGTAGCACTAAACCAACATGGTGCAGAGGTCTGGCTCGGGAACACTGAGGCACTTTATTACTGGGTTCCTGATATCAAGTGTGATTTTTCCACACTAGCAAGCTGAGAAACTAGGTGTGAGTGTTTAACATATGATATTTATTTTGTATTTTCACATTGGGAGATGTTATCCAGTTCTGTACTGTCTTATTTTGTATCAAGCAAACTACTGCTTTGTTGTTTTGCTTTAAAGGTTTTTTGTATATTTTCTTAACCCAAGAGGCAGATAACTTTCTGGAGTTATTTAAACTTTTTAACACATGCCTGTTGGACAGTGTTTACAATTTAGATTAGATGGAAAAGACAGAACAATGTGACTATTTTAATCTATAAGGACGTTTATCAGTTGACAAATCCTACATTGCTGGAAATTACCTGCAACTTTAGAGCATTCCCACTAACAGCAGTGGTTTGTTTGATATTGATCTAATACTTTTACCTCATAACCGTATCCTACGCTCTTCACGTTTTATCACCAATATGCAACATCTGAATAGATTTTTCTAAATATTAAATTACCCCTTTTTTTGCTTTACACTGGTAATTAGCTGCCTATTTGTATCTTAAAATCCCAAACAGATTTTATGCAAAGCTTCTAGATAAATAAAAAAAACATTATGCTGTAACTACTAAAGTTTCAAAACTTAAATCAGTACAAAGTAGAGATGAATTTTTTAGAATGTACATTCTTCTTGGTTTTAGTTTTGGTTCAGAAACAAATAATAACACAACATTTTTCCCCTTTACTTTGCTCTTTTAGAAAGGAAAAAAGAAGAGGAGAGAAACAAACTATTATCAGCCCCATCATGATAACGTCAATCCGATATGACACAAACATCAGTATCAATATTACTCATATTTGGATCCACACACCCCTAATTTCTAGGTATGTAGGAGCCCCTCCATTGAATATTATCCCTAACATTGTTATGACCAATGACAAGTACCAAGTTCTTTAAGCCATGCTTTGTTAAATGTTAATAAACCTCCCATATAAGCTGCTAGGTGCTGCTGGGAGTTAGAAGAGAAAAAGTGAGTGAAAGTAAAATAAAAAGTTCAGTTTTATTTAAGCACACTCCATAAGCAACTGATTAACTCTTATCTTTACCTTCAATCATAAAAAATAATTGACATATCTTTATGCATTTTGTTGTACAAGGTACAACATTAAAAAAACAACCTCTGTCAGAGTTTTACCAAGGTAAACTTTTCAGCTGTGGTAATTGATTTAGATATCTGAAGGCTAACAATAAATGACTTCTTTGTGTAAGAGCGAGATAACTAGATAGTATGAGTTGGACTGCAGATATTTGGAAACTTTACACAAAAAGATTGCAGAGACTTAGAAGGGTGCTGACGTAGGTGCTGGAGCTAGGTTAGTGACTACAAGCTAAAGCAGATTGTACGATATCTTTAGGACAATTGTGCATAAATTGAATTGATTGTATAATGCATTGCAAAAAATGTATGTTACTTAAAAAAGGAGTGTGATCTAGCTACATTTTGTTTTTGCAGTTGTCATTCAAACAGACTTTATGTTGTCTAAAAAGCATCTTCAAAAGCGCACATTTACAGTAAAGCATCCGTCGCCTCATGTTGAGTTTACCAAAGCCAGCGTCCTCCGAGCTGCAACAAATCACATCAGCAAAACCACAGCAAAGTGGGGAAAAAAAAGGAATGCACTGAAGCTTCCAAGACATATTTCAGCCTGAGGATCTGCATCGTTTGTACAGGTCACTGCAGAGGTTTGACTTATGTGGTATGTGCACACAAGCCTCAAATTAAGCCCGAGATGAGTTAAAAGGTTTTGTGCAAGTGCTGCACAGAGCCCAGGAGACGGCCAGAGGCAAACATGTTGGCCCAATCTATTAAGGAATCAATCTGTGGGTCTGTATATGCTGTCACTACTCGGGCCAACAGAACAGAAGAGCCTTTCTTTGAGGAAAGGAGATACTCTCCTCAACTATTTGTTGTCTAGTTTGACTACAGTTTGGGATTTTCTGAGTCTCTGGGAGGGCGCTTTGAATGCCACAGATCCAAGATAAAAGGTGAAGTTTCACAAGTGTCAAGTCAAAGAAGCACCACTGCTCTAATTTAAAAGTTAGGAAACACATGATAACGTGCAGGCATCTGACTAACAGGAATTTTGTACCTATTTTAGAGAGAAAATGGTTCCCGTAAGAACTCTTATTCATAGCACATTTGGTGCTAATGAGATGAAGCTGAGACCATCTTCAGGTGGGTGTGTTTGTTGCTAACAGAGCTGGTCCAGTTTTAGGTGAAGGACCGTTTTAAAACTTGTTATATTGATGCATTAGCAACTACGGCAAAAGGCCTCACATTTTATTTTTTGAATTTTTGGCTAAACGACTGCAAGGTGCTCAGAAGTCGATGGCTACAAAACAAGTCCAGATCATCACTGCTCCACCACCATGCTTGACTGGTGGTATGAGGTGTTTGTGGCAAGATGCTGTGTTTGGGTTTTCTCCAAACATAGAGCTGTGCATTATGAGCAGATATCTTTAATTTGATCTTGTCTGTACTGAAATCCTTGTTCCAGAAGTTCTGTGGTTTGTTCAGATACAGCTTTACAAACCTAAGCTGAGCTGCGGTATTCTTTTTAGAAAATAGAGGCTTTCTCCTCCAACCCTTCCAAACCATACTTGTTCAAACCTTTTCTAACTGTACTTATAAACTTTAACACTTAACAAGCTGAGGCCTTTATTGCAAAAGCGATCATCATCACAATATCTAACAAGTTAAACATCAAACAACAAACATGTTTTCAAAAATTGTGCAGTCTTAATATTGAGTTCATAAGAAGGAGATCTTAATATTTTTAAGGAAACTTTAAAGATAAGGTATGCAGTATAATAAAAAAAAAATCTTTTTCTTATGCACTCCTAAGGTGTTGCCATGAACAGAGTTGACAGGCATCTCTTCAGTCACAACCTCCTAAGTTCAAATTCATTTTTACATGGGGCCAAAATTAAAATCCTGATCCAAGTCAACGACCAGGGGGATTCAATTTGAAGGAAAGTGGATCTTTTATGCCAGGGGTACGGGGGCCACTTAGGTCCCCACTGAGGGCCAGGGGCAAAGACTTGGTGGGGGGGCTTAGGCCTGCATTTTAAGGGTTTTAGAAAGTTAAAAAGTGTAATTCTGATGTACACGGTCTGCTGTAAAATTATCAGTGGACTCTTCTAAGTTATGTAAAGGTTAGAATCAAAATGTTAATCTATAAAACAACACAGAAATTTATCTGACTGCTTAGAACATTTACTCATTACTAAAGTACAATCCCACAGCTACACATTTTTTTGACATAGCATTCTTATTTAATCCGTCCACACAATCGCAATTTTGAGCACTTTCAATTTTGGAAACCTGACGCTTTGCACCTTCAAGAAGACACCCTGTAGCTGTGATTTAAAGCCATGCCACACACTAGGACTAGCAAATATTTTCATTTCAGTTAATCTATCGACTAGTTTTATTTTTCCAAAAATCATAATCCATAATTTTACTTTAGTAATTTTTCTTTCAAGGTTAATCACAGTATTTACAATGTAGCAAAATAAAATGTTCCAACACCAGCATGACAAAGATAAAATTATTTCTTACTTATGTGTTCAAAAATAACAGCCTGAATATTCATCATGTTTAAAGGCTACTTTTGGTAAGAACGGCGGTAAACTGTGCTGAGAAATCTGTCTGCAGGAATTTTTTCTTCAGAAAGAGGGAAACAAGCAACTATTTAAAATGTAACAGAAATGTTCCTTCATTTAGCCTACACTTTTTATTTTATATATGACTTGTATTTATTGATTTTATTGATTAAATATGAATTTGTCTGATTTAAATTGTCTTCATTTAGATGTTATTATTTATACAAATAACTGTGTGAAACAGGCAGAGGTCAAATAAATGCAGTAAAGCAGCACATTAACACACAGGTGTCCCCATGTATGTATAGGACATCTGCAGCCATCAGGGTGTGTTTTCCTGCTACAACAGACAGAAAAGGGGCCCGAAAATTCAGCATATTTTACTTGGAAAACCGAACGAAGCTGGTAGGGAATCAGATCTTGATGGGGAACAAAACTCAATACAACACTGGCACGGCGTTATTAAACGGGGGATCAGGCTCTGGTATAAAGGTTTCCTCAAACATTTATTCCCTAAAAATGCAGCAGAGAGATAACCTGTCGAACCTCATAGAGTCATTTAGGAGCTTAAAATAAACTTACGGAGGTTTGGTTCTTCCTGTCGGCTCCTCACAGCCCCTCTGTCTGTCTGCAGCTCTCTTATTGTGCTGCTGTCACACAAGGAAACCTTCCAGGGGGTAAAAACCAACCTTTTATCGTCTGCTAGCTTGAAGTACTCCAGTATTTTAAACCTGGTCAGCCTTTTAGAACTGAACCCAGCTCATTAAACAGTGTAGCAGCTGTGGCCTTGGTTTTATCAGCAAGATAAGGTGAAAGTAAAACTGTTGCTTGGACGCAGCTGACCAGTCCAGACGGACGTGTGCAGCACAGAGTCTCAGGACTGACTGAAGTGGACATTAGAATGAGACGCAGCTGTCAGTTTTGCATTAAACAAATATTCCAGCAAACACATTATGAAATTCCTGACAGACGTCCCCCAAGCAGTACAAAAAGTGGACTTCAGCTGGATTTCTCCACACAGAGGTCATTCAAAAATCTATCTATCACACTTCAAATTCACTGAAATATCTCTTTTTATAAATAAAAGCATGACCGGTTCAATCTGCAGCTTGTTTTCACCACATTGGTTATTTTTTGTTTCCCACTAAAATACAATGGCAGTAAAAACTGAGCAGCACCACTGACTGAAAGCCAAACATTCAGCCACCACCAAAATAATGTGCTGCTTCCTTTACAAGCTACAGTTGCCACTGAAAATATGAAGTCCTTGTGTTAGAAATTATGATCCTCACAGACATTTATTAAATGTATTTACTGCTCCCATGACTCACGCATTATGTATTGTCCAAGACGTGCTTTTGAGGAGAGGTTCATGCACCTACTTTTAAAGTAAATGTTGATTTCTCTCAGGTGTTTAACCACCAGTATCTGATTCTGTGTTCAGGATGTGCATTTTCTCAAATTTGTGTTCTTGATTATGACTCCAAACGATCATAAAAACTATGTAATCGACAAAAAGGATTATTATCAGCATCCACTTTTCAAACATACTTTGTTTCTCTTTCCTGTCCTCTCAAACCCCAACCAATCAAAGCAGATGCCCCCCCCCCATCCTGGTTCTGGTTCTGCTGGAGGTTTCTTCCTGTTAAACAGGAGTTTTTCCTTTCCACTGTCACCAATGTGCTGCTTAAGATGGGAGACTGAAGATTCAACACAATCTTCCTTACATAGATAACTTTTACTAATTGTTTTTTTAAATATATATGATTGTTTCTGTACAGTGCCCTGAGATGTTGAATGAATAAATCTTATTTTTGGCTTGCCTTCCAAAAAAGATGCACTTCTGAAGTGTTCAGCAGAATAAACTAATGATTGTAGCCTCAGTAAAACCTGTGAACTCGAGCTGAAGCAGCTGAAAGCTGACCGGCTGAACGTCCAGGGGAAAAATAAAAGCTGTTCTCAACAAAAACAACATCCAAAGAGACAGAAACATCATCATCGGCGCTAAGTCAGTAAGGACACAGTCACAGTACAATAGGCTTACACTATATTTGATGAAATAACTGTAGAATATAGTGTGAATTTTAGGTTCACAAGTGAAAGATTTTTATTTCACAAAAAAAAGAACTGTTTCTTTACTCTCATATGAAACACGAGTCACTACACTTCACAAAAAGACTCAAAAGGGGTTGTTTTTATTTTTAAAAAATGACTAAAAATGGAAAATTGATTTTAGTCACTTTCCTAAATCATTGAATGTTATGTTGAATGATAAAACTTTATGCTGTATTTTTGTAGAAATTTAGGATATTTTACCATTTAGTTGTTGAACTTTTATCAATCCATCCTTTCATTAGACATTTTTTAAAGAAGAAGAAGAAGAAATAACCTTTATTGTCCCACAGAGGGGAAATTCAGATAAAAAAAGGTAAAAAAAAAAAAAAAAAAGAAAAAGGTTCTTTATGATTTGGGGATTAGCAGCTTTAAGTGAAAAAAGTAAAATTATAAAACATGGAGTTCAGTAAAAAAAAAAACAGTACTGGGAATAAAACAATAGCAGCTAGTGAAAGTGCATAAAAATTTGGAAATTTATTTATTTGTATTTATTAGCCTACATCTGAATACATTTATTTTAAAGTCAAACAGGTAGGTATCGAGGAAGAATTCATGTTTAAGGCAGTTCATTGTTTTTAAAGTAAAATAAATGCAATGTTTCCAAGCTCAAAGAGTCATTGTGTTAAAAAGAATAATATTAACAGTATTATTTTGGTTGAGTAAAAATAATATAAGAAAATCAGATCAACAAAACAGAACAGGCCTTATGAATGTTCTTTCATGAAAAGTATGTTTGACAATGAAAACACAAAGAACCTCAGGCTTCATGTTCCCACAGTTTTGTTTCATTAATGTGTGCCATTTCTTTCCTCATTACATCGTCTTACATCTTCCCATAAAAGTGACAACCTTCTGAAATATCACAAACACCTTTGAGGAGACGCCGTCTCCAGTGCAGATTAAATGGCAGCCCGAGCTACAAATGAGGTGCTTAAGCAGCATGAGCCGCCGCTGCCTACTGCCCAAATAGCACCCCCTTCACTCGTTCCAAAGAGCTCCTTTACCTCCATTTGTTCGAAACGGCTTTGCCATTTGGCTGTCTCCATAGCAACGCCTCAACGCCGGCCCGTTAACCGCATGGCAATAATAAAGCATGGTGGCAGCTTTACTGACTGATTTGTCATTATTCTCAGCGCGTGTCTGGCAGCTTCTGTGTGCTGAAAAAGAAACAACAGCGAGTGTGGGAGGAAGCTACAGACGGTCTCGTTCTGCGGCTTTCTGGGCTTTTGTCTGACGCACCTCTTTGTGGAGAAGGTGTGTTGCAATAAATCTAAACAAAACAGATCAGTTGATAAGAAAAAAAAAAGAAAATCTTTGAAGCATGTAAGAAAAAGCTGAGGTAGGAAAGCTGCTCGTAATCTCCGCTGCCTCGTAAATCAAACCTGCACGGGAGCCAAGTGGCGATGATCTGTCGCGCTGCATTTTTCAATCTGCTGGAGAAACTTTGAAATATGACTACGGCTCTCCGCTTTCATTAAAGTTCTGACAGACCACTGGGAAACGCTCGCTGGTTGCAGAATCACGGCGAAAGGTTCAGACACGTAACCTCCATTTTTCAAACGCAGCTGGCAGTTTGCGCTGAATTATCTCCACCTGGATCTTTACAAACAGGAAGCGTTGTAAAAGGATTCAAAGTTGTTTGAGCTATAAAAAATATATAAATATAGGCCCTTTGCTCATTCTCAGAATAATTATCCAGCCCTCTGGTGTAGCAACATAAATACTTAATACTCCAAAACTCTTCCTGTTATTCAACTAAAACACATAACGAACACACTTCAAACATGTGCACACAAAAGAGCAGGCTGCGGTGCAAAATGTGAACGCTCCATTTCCCCTGACAGGTTTACTTTGCGCTTACGACGTGTTAAACTGTTCCCTGATTTATTTCGGAGCTCAGGGCAAGCTACCATGTGTGACAAGCAGGGAAATAAGAGGCTCACCTCTAAAAGTTTATCAGCTGGAAAGTTAAACACACCGACTGCTGAGACAAAAAAAAAACAACAAAACGAGCTCACGTCAACCTGCCAGAGTCCTAACACGATGCAAAGCTTTCCGTTTAGAAATACGAGCCGGAGGTGTAATGCTTTTCGCTCACAGCTACACAGCAATAACAAAAACACAGCTGGGTAATGGAATATGGTGAGCAGGATTTCACAATAATACAAAGTTTATTTTAAAAAGTGTACTTAATATGAAAGTTGTGTATTCTGGTTGGTGATGTCCCCCAGGCAGCGAGGGCCTCGGGGATCAGTTTGACTTCACAAACACTGCGGCAGATAAACGTATTTTGTCTAAAGTTTCATTCATCACGTCTGCTGGACCCCTCCCCTGAGAAATACAACTCAGATAAAGACGAATACAATGAGCTTGGGCCGATAACCAGTTTCAAGGCATGCCACACTGTTAAAAGGTCACAGTGTCAAAAACACTGCTTTTTTTTCCTGACATGGCATTCCTACGGTTTAAATGCCTAAAAATGAGATAACAGAGACAGGGCATATATTTTCATTTCCCCGCTTGTGACCGGACCTGTTGCCCTGAGTTATCGTTCAGTTGTGTACCGTAGTCGAAGGGGGACGACTCATTAAAAAAGGAAGTTTTGTTGAACATCTTATCAGGAGGATAAGCGAGTCAGCCGTGGCTTGTGTCTACCAGAGGAGCGAGACCCGTCTCTATTTGCAGCAAGCTACAAGAGTTAGCATGTCAGCAGGTGAAATAACAGAGAACTGAAGGCTAGCTAAAGAGGCTAATAACCCGGCCACCATCAGCTTGTCAGGCTCTCAATGTTACCATACAAAGTAAAAACAGAAGAGAAGTAATAACAATAAGCACAATTACGTTGGTGTTTTAAATAAACTGATCAGGTGATATAATTTAGTTTGCCACTTGTGTGTGCCTTGTGAAGCTCGTAAGGAAGACAACTGTTTTTTTGTTTGTTTTTGGCACAAGAAATCTTGTTACTGGGTACATAACAGTCAGCTGAACATAAAACAGTATCCTAAATTTGACACTTCAGCTCCTCAGTAAGCGACACATATTTATGTGAAGAACTGCCGACAGCAGCCTTAAAAAAGCTGCTCATGGTGAGTTATGTCCAAACTGTCCTCTCCAATCTGTTCACTATTTTAAAACATCCTGTTGACTCTAGTGATGAATTTAAGACATGAATCACAAAATTTTAAAAATTGCCTAGCTCTTAAATATCATTAGAAAGTGAAATATTTAAAAGTAATCATAAATTGGTTTAAAATCTGTCCTAAGTACAGGAAAAGCTGATACACTAATTATAAACTGAGTAGCTGTCAACATGTTCACCTGTGTTCTCTCAGTCTTGTTGTTTATATTTTTAATAAAATTAAATGATTAAAGATTATTATGCATACTTATAATATATACATTATTAAGCTATAAGTAATATGATTTAGGCAGCAGTGTGATGATTCTGGAGGTTTTTGTATTTCCTGGTGATGTACAAGCAGTAGTAATAGTATTTGCATTTCTGTTCAAATAAAAGCAAATAAGCCATGTTTTACATTTTTGTTTTTAATACTGTAATACTATGAAACCATATTTTTTCTCATGGTTATTATACTGTCAGATACTTACAGCGGCCCATGCCTAAAATAAATTGAAGATCAGACAGAGAGAGTTTGAGTTGCAGGACTTTCAGCCTTTCCTGTTTCAGTCTCTCGTTCATATGTGCTCTGACAGGTTTCTTCCTGTTGAAAGGGAGTTATTCCTCTCCACTGTCGCCCTCCACCCTGTGCTTGCTCAGGATTACCGTATTTTCAGAACTGTAAGGTGCACTTAAAGCATTTTTGTGATTAAATCTAGTTTTTTTCACCCCTGTTTTAATTATTTGTTCTTTATCAGCCTGTTCAGTTTATTTCTGCCAGTGTTTTCTCTTCCTAATCATCTGTTTTTGTTAGCCTGGTAGTTTGGTTTGTTTTTTGTTCCATGACCACAGTTCTCCGCTTCCCTGTCTCACAGGTCTTACTCACCTGTCAGCCATTTGCAATTAACGCACCTGCTCCCACTTGCTAATCATGCCTCCCAGTAAACAAAAGCTCCTTGTTTTGTCTCACACTCTGTCAGATCCTGATGTGCAACTCCTTTGGTCAGTCTTGGGTTTTTTGTTTTCATTTATTAAAACATTTTTGGATTTATACCTGCCTGCTGCTCTGCACTCTTGAGTCCTCAACCAACCACTAACAACTATTTGTTACAGGTTTCTCTTTTTGTTTTAATTTTTTTCTAATTTTATTTTGAGCGTGAACACATCACACAAGCAGGAGGCTGAACTGACCAAAATACAATCTCTCTTCTTCATTTTAATCATTGTAAAATGTAAAAACCACTAAGATTATTATATAGGAGGAAACCTCACAATTTAAAAATATTACACAATATCCTGCATTGTGGATTCCATTTTATTTGTCTACTTCCATAATTCTGTCCGTGTTTTCTGCATCATGGAAATCACAAGGCCACATGAACAGAACAACAATGTTTTTTTTTTTATTTGTTCTAATAATGATGAGTTCTGCTCTGTTTGGTTTAAATTCTTTTCTTATTGTAACTTTTTTTTGCCAAATGTTCCAGTTTAATAAAGTATTCTGTTTTATTTATGTACTCTCAGTTCTTGTACCGGCTTCATCCTGTTCAGGATCATGGGGAACAGGTAAGGGGTCAGGGCCAGGGTACACCTTGGACAGTTTACCAGTCGGACACACGCCCACACGAGGTAAACAACCATGTACCATCATGTTTACAGTATCAGATATTAGTCCGTTACTGTCAATAAAATGTTCCAATACCACTTTACACCATTTCTTAGTCGAACAGTCAGGTGTTGGAGGAAGAGCCATGGTAGCCATGTGGAGGTAGTTTTTATGAGTTGGCTGTCCTGATCCACACTCCTTACCAGCTGGTGGCAGTAATACACCCTGTTTATTTGCTAATTGCCAATAAACACCAGGAGAAGAAGAAGAAGCCATATGGAGGGATCTCAAAGTGAATAATGGAGACAAAAGTAAAGCAGACTAAATTACCCTCAGCAGTGTTGTCCAGAGGAGGGACTAAATCTAGCACTTTCAACACAAGCAATTTGATAAAACACCTAAAAGACCAACATAACACCGTGTTCAAAGAGTTTGCTAATAGCAGCGAGAAATGGCAACAGTCTGTTAGTGAGAAGAAGACGGTCCTGAGAATATACAGATCCGAGCATGAGCCTCCCTCACCAGTGGGACGCTTTGGGAAAAGACTGTTGCTCCGTTTAAGGAGGTAACACAACAAGGAAGCTCCTCTGATTTTCAAACATATTTTCAGAGTAATTGTAAGAAGTGTATTTATTTGTACTCATACCTGTACTGAGTATCAGCAAATATTCAAGTGTAAGTTTTTGTACTCAGTTTGGAAGAGAAATATGGTATCGGTGCAACCCTGTATCTAAGGTCAATACAGAATAACATATGGTTTGTTGATAATAGTTTTCATTCACTTCCAAACATTTAAAAGCCTTAGAACTAGAGTTGCTATGAAAATAACAAAAGTTTGTATCTGACAACTAGGGCTGCATAGTATGTCACAAATTTATCAATATCAGTGAGCACAATATCATACTGGAAAGGACTGCCTGGACTGTAAAAAATCATAGGTCTTTATATTTAAAGTACCAACATTCATGTTTTGGTGCTGATAGTATATTTGGTCAATCCATCAGACTCTCACTAACCTTTATGCCACATCTGGTTTACATGATGGTGATGACAGAGGAGAAGGTGAGGGGCGAGGAAAAGGGGGGATTATCACATATGATATAGTAATATATTAAATATTAAATATATTAAATATTAAACAATAATATCGCAAATCACAAGTTTTTACATCTTGCAGTGCCTTTGTTCTTAAATTTCACAAGCTAAATCCTGGTTCAGCTTATGACCAAAGTGTTGCTTTTAGCACCTGGTTGTGTATACTCCAGCAGAGTTAGTGATTTCTACAGAATACATTTCTGATGAGTCATTCCTCCCTTCAGTCAGAGAATAACTATATTTAAGTGTCATAAAGTAAAAGCCTTTGCTAACAAGAATTGTTTTATTCGTGCCCTAATTGTTCTGTCAGAAACATGGATGTTGGGAGAATATGCCATTGTCAAAACATAAAGAAAAAGACACACAATGTGATGTACAAAGCAAAAAATAATAATAATTCTGTCCACACATCACTGTAACTGGAGTTCCTAAATATCTTCACTCTGGTTGGAGTTTGCAGGAGCCTAAAACTGCACCTGGATGTTGGACGATGGGTGCACACTGCACACAGACAAGTGTGAGTTTGTTAAAACTGCTCTTTCTGTGAACACACGACCAGACTGTATCAAAGTTGTTTCACTGGTAAACCACCTTTGGGGTAGAGCAGTAGTTCACCCCAAATTTCTGAACATTTTCACTAATCAGAGTCAATAAGCACATCTGTACATCTATGAGAACTAGTTTCAGCTGCATGTATTTATAATTTTCTGCCAGGGTTCATGACCACAGGTGACGGTGGATCAAACTGGAAGCTCTGAGAAACAGCTAAGCTCCGAGTTCACCTCTAAGATACAGGGAACATGTTGTGGACATGTTTCTGCAGCTAGAAGTTCAAGTATTCACCATTCACTAATTATATAGGAATAATCTACTGTATTTTCTGGTCTATAAGGCGCACTTAAAAGCCTTCAATTTTTTAAAAAAAACCACAGTGAGCTTTATAATCCGGAGCACCTTATATATGTAAGAAGTTGTAATGTTTTAGTACAACTTTGGTTAAACTACAAAGCTGCACCGCTCGCAGCATTAAGGCTCAGTTAGAGTCGCACAGGGCTCCACGCTCGGACCTGAGCGAGAGGTGGAGGCGTTTATACTTGACGCTTACGTCGGTGCAGTATCTTCCAAGAGTTTTGAATCGTTTGATCATCTTTGTGATCTCTCATAGAGGGATCATATAAATGCTGATACAGGTGAACCAGCAGCGTGATCGTCCATTTTGAATGGAGCGGTCTCCAGTTTGTCATTTAATGCACAAAATATAAACCCATAAACAGTTTGAAAACAACAATCCTCAAAGAAAGAAACAAAAGCAGAAACGTTTTTAGAAAGTCTCAGCATTAACAAACAGGCCTCTCAGGTCTCCAGAACAGAATATCATGAGGAGCTCAAGGAATCTCGCTGGACTGCAGACATTTGGAAAGGACCATCACTGAGTGGAAACGAGCATCCAGAACGCTGTCAGCAACAAGTCCGAAAGTCTGGTTCTGTCATGGTATGGGCTTGGATCATTTCCATTTTAATAGTAACGTGTGCTGCCTTCACTGAAACAACGTAGAACCAAGTTGTGCTCACATTAAAAAGGTACGGCTGAGGAAGAAGAGAGGAACGGGGCTGACCTGTCCCCAGCAGACAGTATGTGAAGAATTTCAAACCATCATTTTGACCAAAACAACCCCATACTGCTGAACATCGAAAGACATGTTTGGAGGATGAGTGGGATAAAAAAAACACATAAAACTCCTCAGCACTTGTGTTGCTGGCTGGAAAGGTGCTAATTAATGTATTTAAATGTTGGAAGTGAAGGTGATAACTACAAACACAAAGTCTTGTCAATAATCTATTTTTTCCAATGCTGTTCTAGTGTATTCTGATTTGGGCTTGAATTCAGTCAGCATATTAATTTAGTCTCGCTTGGAAGCAGAAGCAGAGTTTAGTTGTATTATTCTAAAGCTATGGAAAGTAAACCGGAGGTGTTGGTTTTAAGTTTAACATCTTTTCTGTTTCTCCGTAGTTTGAAAGAGAATCGGCTGATCAAAGCTCTAGTGGTGCAGTTCGATATCTGTCTGTATTTAAGGCA
The DNA here is from genome assembly GCF_001649575.2 of Kryptolebias marmoratus. Taxonomy (NCBI): domain Eukaryota; kingdom Metazoa; phylum Chordata; class Actinopteri; order Cyprinodontiformes; family Rivulidae; genus Kryptolebias; species Kryptolebias marmoratus. The sequence goes on from NC_051436.1 coordinate 16,253,378, forward strand.
GAAATGTTTTGGGATTATTCTGACTGTAAAGAAATCTACAAAGAGGAATTCTTCTATTTTGGTGACATTCTATAAACACACAGACAGTTAATGGGAGAAATCAGAGCAGTGGAAACCTTTTGGATTCTTGGACGCATCCTGATGCTGACACTAATGATTTAGCAACAATGCAGTAACAGGACATGACTAAGAGCTTTCATTTCAGACAACACAGAATTATAAGAAACTATCCTTTAATTAGTGATTTTCTGACCACAGTGTTTAAATACACATGCTGTTTAGTCAGAAAAGAAAGCTACGTCCGACTGCCAACGAAAAAAACAAACCAAAACAAACCAAGGGAGAAGTTCCTTTTCTAAAGTTATATAAAACATCAAAGGAGAAGTAGAATAAGATCGTGTAGCTTCAACATTACACTAACCATCGTGGGAACGTTACAGCGGAGGACAACAGGGCTCAGCAGGAAGTGATGAGGTGGAACACCTGGGATTATTTAATCTAAAGTACGACAGCATGTACAGATTAGAAGGTTTAGGGCCTAAAACTGATCCCTGTGGAACTCCATGTTTAAGTGTGTGATGATATAGATACCTGTAAATTACCTGGAAATTCTGTTTCTGTTTGACGATTTAATCTAAGACCAGACTAACAGATTTCACAAATGTTATAGGTATTTTAAAAATCCTTAAATGTATTTAAAAACAAGCTTCTCTAAAACTTTACTTTCAAATGGCAGGTTTGAAACTTGTTGTCTTTCTTTTGGCGGGGTTTAATGATGGCGGTCTAAAAGGCAGTAGAAACGATACCCATTTGAAGAGAATAATTAGCTATAATTGGGATATCATGTACAAAAACATCAGAAAAAGTCTTAAATAAAAGGGGGAGGTATAAGGTCTTTAAATAAAGCAAGGGGAATTTGTAAAACTCCCCTCAAAAAATCAAAATACTTTGATAACACCAATAATAATACGAGGCAAGTAAGTTGTTTTCAACCAGATCTAACGTCTGCTAATTCGAGAAAATCAACCTGCCTGACTAATGAGATAAAGATTAATGAGATTTATTTATTTATTTTACTGGTAGAAAACTCACTGAGATTAAAAAACTCATTTACAAGAGTGTCCTGACCAAAACTGGCAACAAACTGTGTCCTTCAAGTCTGAGAGAGAGGAGAGGCAAACTTTTAAAGTTGGACCTCAGAGCTCCGATATAAACTTCACCTGCTTATGCTGAACTTGTGAAAAGGACTCGGTGAGTGAAGCACGTCAGCCGTTATGAATAAGTACAGATAAAAGTTGGTGTGGTTTTTAAGTTTTAATCTGATATTTTAACAGCCCGTCTTGTGAATAATAAACAGTGACGTATGAGAGCGTACTGCTATATTTATTCAGCCCAGAATGTGTGAGTCTTATTTCTACAGCGTCCGTTCACATTACAGAATGTGATGCACATCTGAAAGTTATTTAGAAATATTTATACTAATGACTGACAAAGACTGCATATATTCTGTGTGTACGAGTATATCCTGTTCCAGATCACTTTGTTTGAGTTACTATTAATGCGTTATGACTCCCGAGGTGTGTTACACAGACACCAGCACTGAAAGTGAGGATACTAAAAAATTAAAGCGCTAAAAAGTATGTTTTATTTTGAAATGATACATTTATGAGGGGGAAAAATGACTGTGTGGTAAATGAGGAATTACCTGACTGAAATGTATCTATGGATGCATGACATCATTAACTGAAGAACCGGAATCAAACTGAATGGTGACGTTAGCCAAGATCCACAGCTTGAGCAGCAACCAGCCTGTCTCGAGTTTTCTGCACACTTTTGCTTAACGCAGTTTTCTGCTAGTAACATGGACGTCGTTCAGTGAAGAAAACAACAATAAACTGAACAAACGGTGCCGTGCTGAGGCGTAGAGGGTTCATATTCGCTAACGGAGCGTTCTTTCACACTGGTATGTTGTTTTTCGGAAAAAGTAAGCCTGAAGCACAGCAACGGGCCCCTTGTTTGGACAGCCATTAGCCTAGCCGGATGAAGACTTTTGCCTCTTTCTCCACACTCCGTGCTCCGTGACTGATGTCACGGCTGACAAGGTACTAACCACAGATAACTACCTGCTGCAAAAGATGACCACACTGTCCCCTTTGTTTTTTATTTTTTGCTTGATCACTCAGTTTCAGATGCAGACCATACAGAGCCGTTCATCCATCCCACTTTCTTAGCCTGCTTGTTTAGGGTCTCGGGGTGCCGGGGCCCCATCTCTGCTGGTCACTGGTCAAGAGGCGGGGTACACCCTGGACAGAAAAACCAGCCCATCACAGGGCCCACGTACAGACACACACACACACACACACACACACACACACCTAGGAACAATTTACCGTCGCCAGTCATGTAAACTCCAAGCCGAGCATCAAACTCAGGACCTTTTTGCTGCGGGGGCAAGAGCTCTACCTGTCACTGTGCAGTCCAGCGCTTTACAAGTACATCCAAAGCTGGTTCAGATGATAACATCTTGCACAGCTCTTTGCCATCAGAGGTCAGCATGAACCTCAGGCTCTGTCAGAGCCACCGCTTCAGGGAGCAGAAAACCTGCAGGTTCTCCCCTTACCTCTTTTTGGTTTGGGGAAGCTCTCGTGCAGGTGGAACACCACTTTCTCCACAAAGTACTGGATGTTGCTGTGCTCCGGGCCTCGGACGAACACCATCCAGTCGTGGGTGAAGCCTTCCACCGTGGGCTTCTTTCTGACCTGGGCTCGGTGTCCAAGCTCCAGCTTCACCTGAACGGCGCCCTGTGGGAACCACACACTCCGGAGTCACTCCAGTTTGAAACGCAATCATAACAAAAAAATAAAATAAAATGACAGCACATCAATCCGACTTGTCCTAATGCTTTATTTATTTATTTATTTATGGCTACATGGGGACATTAAAGGCAGCTTCACTAATTAAAACACCTGCAAAAATCGGTTATAAATGCTGTGAAATGCACGCAAACTCATTAATACAAAACTGTCCGTACGATAAATTACGCCTCTTTCCTCTTTTAATCCCACTGTTATAAGGTAAAATATTTTTTAAAAAAAGAAAAGTGACTTTATTTTTTTATTACGCACTTTGGTTGTGTCGTAAACTGCACGAACCGTTCAGCCCAATTCATGGATGTGTTGTGAGAAATAGGAATAAATTTAAAATATATATATGTGCGTGTGTGTGTTTTAACGCTGAAAATCTGTGTCTGCAGTCTTGAGCTACAGTATTAACTCAGGTTATTAGGAGCACGTAGAGACTAGCGAGCCGTGCGGCTTGAAAATCCTCCTTACCGGAGGAGGAGGAAAAAAAAAAACAAAACACCGACCCTACCGGTCCGGTGCTCCCCGCTCCTCGCAGCCCTCCGGCCGGCTACTCACCGAGCTGGCCATCCCTGAGGCCTCGCGTCGCTGTTATTTCATGGAGAGCGAGTTCTGAACGGGACTAAAGGTGAGCGCAGCTCGCTTCTGACGGCGGACATGGTCTCTGCTGGACTCAAGTCAAACTGGAGACTTTCAAAGGCTCGCCGGCGGTCAAGCTTCCGCGAGCGCTCAAACTACTTCCGGTTAGGGCTTTCAAAATAAACACACCGAGCCGAGACGGGGGGGGGGCACTGGAACAGTTGCGACAGAAAGAGCCATGTTTACCATTTAATCTAGTTTGTATAGAGCCGAATAAAATAAAATAAAATTAAAAATCGAGTTTTAGAAGTGTTAGGCAAGAGGAAAGAACAAACTATAGTTCTAGAAAGGTGATTTCACTTCCATGTTTAGAACTATGCAGTTATTCATTCATCCATCTTCTACTGTTTATCTGTAGTCAGGTAGCAGGGCAATATGTCAAGGAGAGAGATACAGACATCCCAAGGCTTCCCCAGGCCAGAGAAGGTAAATAATCCCTTCTGCAAATTCTGTCCCGAGATCTCCTCCTTGTGGGACATGTCTGGAAAATCTCCAATAGGAGGCATCCTAATCAGATGTTTGAACCACCTCAGCTGGCTCCCTTTGATGCAGAGGAGCAGTGGCTCTACTCTGAGCTCCTCACCTTATCTCTAAGGCTGAGCCTGGCCAGCCTACAAAGGAAGCTCATTTCAGCCACTTGTATCCGGGATCTCGATCTTTCCGTCATGATCCAAACGTCATGAACATGGGTGATGGTTGGAATATAGACAGACCAGTAAATCAAGAGCTTTGCCTTTTCAACTCAACTCTTTCTTCACCACCACTGACTGAAGCGATGCCCTCATCACTGCGGGCTGACCTCATCTGTTGATCCATCTCCTGCTCCATCCTACCATCGCTCATGAACAAGACTCTCAGATACTTGAACTCCTCCACCTGAGGCAAAGACTCATCCCCGACCCAGAGGGAGCGTTCCACCTATTTCTGATTGAGAACCATGACCTCAAACTTAGAAGAGCCGACTCTCATCCCAGCTGCTTCACACTCAGCTGTAAACCACCCCAATGCACGCTGAAGGTCATGGCCTGAAGACGGCAACAACAGAACCACATCATCTGTAAAAAGCAGAGACGAGACCCTGAGGTTCCCAAACCAGACGCTCTCCTCTCAAAGACTGCACCTTTGAGATTCTGTCCATGAACTCCCCAAACAAGATCGGAGACAAGGGACAGCCCTGATGGAGTCCAACCTGCTTCGAGACCGAGCTCAGCTTTGTGTTGTTCCAGTTATAGGTGTTCCAGTCCTTCCCTTATTTGTAAAATGATTATTACTGAGGATTAATAATTATCGAGTAACACAAGTGACAAAGAATCTCGTTAAGTTGCACCCTGATATCTTAAAAAAAAATCATCATTTAAATATCCTTAAAATGCCAAAACGCTTATTTCCAGTAAGAGCTTTAGGGACAGAGCTTTTATTAAAGGCAAGTCTTTATGTCTGTTCTCCTTGTTGTTCGAATAACTTGCTGTATTTTACTACAATGTCATATTTTATGCCTTCAAACGTTACATGTGCACAGCTACTTTCTGCTTTTAAAGCGGTTCACCACAAGCACGCTGAACGGCATGAGTTTAGAAAGCAATCGCACCGCACGTCAAAAAGCTGCACAGACATGGAAGTGAGCGAGTTTCATTTACCTTTTGGACATTTTGTAAACGGCCCCATATAGACATATAGCTTTCAGAGTGTTGTGTCTGAGGAAGCTGACAGATTAATCTTCACTTTGATTCGTGCAGAAACTCCTCAGTAGCATCTTTTAGATTTCCTCATCCTATAAACTGGTCAACTATCTGACAGAAAAACTGTTTCTAGTAGCAAATCCTAAAATGTAGCCTTTGCCATTCTGCCAGGCATTTACTGTATGTGCTTAGAAAAAGGTAATATAATACAATATACCCATGAAAATGTTTATGGTGGCTGTTTATAGTGGCGAAATGTCTTTCCTAAGACCTCCATTCTTGCTTTAATGGCTCATTTTTTTAGCAGTAGGAAGGAAATACATACTCGAGACATTTTAAATGCATTTTAAAAACCAAGTTTTTAGTTGCAACAACACCTAAAATGAAAGTTATTTCACTCGTCCATACGCATTGGCAAAAATTAAAGGCCTAGCCTTACTTAAAGGAATGCATGTCGCCCGCCACTTTTAATGCCAGAGTTTTAAACTGAGATCATCTGAACCTCAGGGATGATCTTATATTCTGGTCACACCTTGTAAATAAAGTTGTACACATTCTCACGCAAACTCTTAAATTGTCCCTAGGTGTAAGTGAGAGCGTGAAAGGTTGTTTGTCTCTATGTGTCCCTGTGATGGACCAGAGACCTGTCCAGGGTGTCCCCCGCCTCTCCCACAGTGACTGCTGGGGAGAGAAAATGGATGGATGGATGGATGGATGGATGGATGGATGGATGGATGGATGGATGGATGGATGGATGGATGGATGGATGGATGGATGGATGGATGGACATTCTCACGCAATATTGTGAGATTTTGCGTGATCTGTTGGCCCTTGGAGTATGTGTTGATGATGACTCTCAGCTACACCACACCAGGTTTTAGCTCAGTATCTGGGAAACTGAATGAGTTAAAGTCCTTTTTGTGTTGGTTAAGGTCAGTTAGCTGTGGTGGCCATCTTGAATTGAGTTGAACCCAAAACTTAATAAGCTGTAGATGTACCTTCACTGATTACTTTCTGAGAGATTCATTAAAATCTGTCCAGTAGTTCATGAGATATTTTGCTAACGCAGCAGACAGGGTTGACACCAATACTTATTGGTGCTATTGTTTTAATAAAAAATCTTGAACAATGTTCAGTGCTCTGAGTATGTGTTGATGCTGATGCTCAGCTACTAACACACCAAGATTAGTTCAATATTTGTAAAACTGGCTAATTTTGAGCCATTTTTGTGTTGGCTAAGGTTGATTAGCTGTGGTGGCCATTTTTAACTGGGGTGACTCCAAAAAATAGTCAGTTGTAGAGGTACCACCCAATGAGTACTTTCTGAAAGCTTAATTCAAATACATGCAGTGACTCATGATATATTTTGCTAATAGACAGAAAGAGCTGACTCTAACAGGTAAGGGCAAAGTTTTTAAAACAAATCTTGCCAGTCAGTTAGCTCTAAGAGTGTGCGTTTGGGATGACTTTCAGCTACCAACACACCAAACTTTAGCTCAGTATCTGTAAAAATAGTTGAATTAAAAATTTTTTTTTTATGTTTGCTAAGTTTGCTTAGCTGTGGTGGCCATCTTGAATTGGATTGACTCCAAAAATCAATTAGTTGCAGATGTTCATCCAGTGATTACTGTCTAAGAGTTTCATTAAAATCTGTTCATTGATTCAGGAGATATTTTGCTAACAGACAAACAATCACAGACACACAAGAGCAAAAACATTATTGCCTTCAGGGATGGGCGATAATATAGCTAAGTTTTTTTAAACTCTTAGTATTAACTTAAAATAGTATAAATAAGTCATGCACCTCATCCTTTTCTTTAGAACACTTCAAATTAAATTTAGCAAAATAAATAAATAAATTCAAATGGTTTTCTCAGTCTTTAATTTTGAAAGAAAAACTCTTCTGCTTCCGTTACCTCCCAAGATGATTTTGACAAACCTGACGGCTGTGGGAGAGAGGCGCACGCGCAGCCTGGCGAACCCCCCCCGCCCCCTCCCTCCACTCACTCGGGCAGCGGAGCACGAGACGCCAACCTCCAATCAGAGGAGAGCAGGAACACACGGTGTAATTATGATGCCTTCACGTCCCAGGGGAAACTAGTAATGAAGCGCTTTCTGACAAATTAAATGACACTCGGAGAACATTTATTTATTTTTTTAAACTGCTGTTGTGATCATATTCCTGTTTTTCATCCAACAAATCTCAGATCGCAGTTTAAAGAAATACTTTAAAAGGGAGGGGGAAGTCAAAACAACTCATGCTGACTCACCTGATTACTGTTATTACTGCCCTGATTTAACTACTGACCTTCAGGTTAGGACAGGGGTCTGCAAACTGCGGCTCTCGGGCCACATGCAGCTCTTTGGACCCTCTGTAGTGGCTTTAATCGAAAGAGTATTTATATTCATGACCACAGCAGAAAAGGCTACTGTTCACAGTTTTTCTGTCCAATCTTGTTGAAATAAAGCCTGTGTGACAGAATGATACAAATAAGGAGAAAGAATATGGCTGACTTTGTGCTCCTATTTGGTTAGCAGGTTAGTAATAGTGGGGTCTTTCTCTGAAATTAGACAGAAGAAAATGAGGAATGTTGCCAAGAGGAAAACCAAAACAAAACAAAACAAAAAAACAACTGCAGATTTACACGCCTGTCACAGATTACTGCAACGTAAGTCATTAAAATAAGGAGTCCTACAAAAATATGGCATATCACTCTGATAACAATAAAACTTTGAAGAAAAGACTTGATAAAAACTTAACATAAGAGGGTAAATAAATGGTGGTCTCTGGCTTTATTAAAATAAATACATAAAGTCAGGAATAAACATCCAACAGTCTGACCTAATTATTATCTTCACTCTAAATCATTTTTTAGGATTCCAGCTTATGTTTTATTATTTCAAAGTAGGGTTCTTATATTATTTTTTTCTCATGTAGGCTTGCATAATTCAGGATTTAAATTAGTCAAAAGTGGTATATACAAAATGCCTGGTCTTATCTTTGTCCTAATGTGTAAAACAATGAAACTAATTTAAACAATTTGTTGTGTAGTTGTGTTTTATTTCACACTCCATGCACCTTTTGTGGCTCTGAACAAGTTGTGTTTAGTAAAAGAATGAGCAGAAATGGCTATTTTCTAATCATTATATAATGATAATATGTAATCTTATCACCATGTTTTAAGAAGACACAACTCCACATCTGTGGAATCACAGGATGTCATTGTAGATCCGTTCTCATGGTCAGTAAAGCAGTTGGAAATACTAATTTGATATTTTAACATGGACTACTGTAAACGATGCATAAATGTTAAATCCACTGGTCAATTATAGAAATAGTAACAGGTGTTTTAGGGTATCTCATTTTCACTTCACAGTTAAATTCCTTCCATAACTGGTTAATAATTCCTCTGTAGATACAAAGACTCATCTCTTCCTGGGTCATCTTGAATTTTAATATTTAATTCAAGTTCCCATTTTGCTTTGATACAGTTTTCATTTTGTGAAACATTACTGACGCAACCTTTGACACAGATAATGGTCCTCCAAGCATTTGTCTAATTTTTGTGTGTTTTATCCATTCATTTTCAGTTTCAATTTTATCAACAGAATTTTTGCTAATAAAGGTTAATATTGTAAACATAGTTTTGTTCTTTCTGGACGCATTTCTGATTGTTACTAATCCATTTCCTTTTTTAAATGGAAATAGCTTTTTCAACAAACCTCACTTTAAAATATCCGAACTATCCCTTTAAGTCAGTTCAGCCACACGCGGGCGGTACTAGTTTTTGGTCCTCGGCGCTTGCCGTACCTTCATGTGGGTTTACTCTGCTGGCGGCTGGATGATGGAGGTAAAGTTTATCAGCAGCTATAAGTTCTGTTTTCCTGTATTTTTTTAATAATCTGACTGAACGAACCTTTATACTGCTAACCTATTAGCATCCCGTGTTAGCATTTTAGTTTATGGCTACTGAGCAAGTTTAACTCTTCGCTAACTTGACTTCACTGAACCCTACAGCAGTGTTTTAGCCATTTAAAATATAATTTAAAAGTCTAAGAGTAACTCTAGATGTTCATTAAAGCACTGAAGTGCTTCTTGGCCTTCTAGGTGAATGAAAATGAAGCCATTGTTGTCAGGACTGTGACTAGCTTGTTAAAACTCATCACAGGCAGAACTACGGCCAAATTAGGTCTTTTTTTTTCTTTACTTATTTAGTATGAGCTTACAGATGTGCACAAATGGCTCCTGCAAACACTTTATTACTAAGTTGAAACCGTTTAATAATTCGGCCTTAACATTATTTTAAAAAGTCATGTATTTAAAAAAATTTTAAAGGGCCAATAGGAGGAGCAGGTTCTTAGAGCTAAAGATTATTACCCAGCATGAACAGATCCTAACCAAACAGGAGGACAGGCCATGTTTGTGAGGGAGATATGAGCAAAACATTATCACCCGCCTCCAAAGGGTAATAATGTTTTTACCTGTCTGTGTGTTCGTTAGCCATGTTAGTGAAATATCTCATGAACCACTAAATGGATTTTAATGAAATTGTCAGAAAGTAATCATTGGACGAGCATTCACAACTGATTCACTTCTAGAGGCAACCCAGTTTAAAATGGCTGCCATAACCAGCTGAAACTACAAAACAAAAATGGCTATAACTCAGTCATTATTACATATACTGAGCAGGTATTTGGTGTGGTAGTAGCTGAGAATTAACTGATCATGCAATATTTGTTCCTAACATGTTGACAGCTCAGACCATCTAAAGCAGATCCTACTTGCTTCAGGGTTCATGATTCAACAATAAGAAAGAGATGAAGGGCAAAAATGGCCTCCATGGGAGAGTTCCGAGGCCCAAACCACTGCTGAGCAAAAAGAACTCAAAGGCCTGACTCACATTTACCAAAAACATCTTCATAAACCCCAAGACTTCTGGGAAAATATTCTGTGAACTGACGAGACAAAAGTGGAACTTTTTTAGAAGGTGTGTGTCCTGTTACATCTGGAGTAAAACTAACTCTGCATTTCAGAAAGAGAACATGAAACCCACAGTCAAACATGGCAGTGGTAGTGTGATGGTCTGGGGCTGCTTTGCTGCTTCAGGACCCGGATGACTTGCTGTAATTGATGGAACCATGAATTCTGAAGGAGACCAATCCGGCCATCAGTTCCTGACCTGAAGCTCAAGCTCACTTGGGTTCGGCAGCAGGACGAGGATCCACAGCACAGCAGCAACATTCCTCCACAGCCGTGTGAAAGACTCATTGCCGGTTATCTCAGAGCTATCTTGATTGCAGTTGTTGCTGCCAGCGTTGGCACAAACGGTTATTAAGTTTAGGGGGCAATTGCTGTTTCACACAGAGCCAGGTTAGTTTGGATAGCTTTTTTTCCCCCCCTAAACAAATGAAATCATCTTTTAAAAACTGCATTTTGTATTCATTCAGGTGAGCTTTGTCTGATAATAACATTTGTTTGACGATATGAAACATTTAGATGTGACAGAAAACGAAAAAAAAAGTAGAAATCAATAAGGGGGGAATACCTTTTCACAGCACTGAATATATCACCATTTATATTTAACATCGTGCTCTTCTAAGCTCTTAACTTTCCTCCTTTTTGGCTTTTAGACATGAGTTTGTGGATGTGAGCACGTCCAGTTTACATAAACTCATCTTCATGTTCCTAGACAACCCCCCCCCC
>NC_051436.1:16264300-16265957 GCF_001649575.2 Kryptolebias marmoratus
CCCCGCCACCCCCCCCCCCCCCCCCCCCCCCCGCTGAACAAAGTAACAGGTTTTATGTTTGTTCAGTCAGCTCATTTTGCAGCGACCGAAGACAAATCTTCTGGCTGAACAATGCTGCGGCTCTTAATGTGTGTGTGTTTTCTGATTGTCGGTGGAAATAAATCCCACGTGTCTGCCCAGTGTGTGAAGTGGTGGCCTTTCTAAAGCACTTGTTGGCTCAACAGTGCTCGTGCATTGTCCCCACTTGTATTGCTAATGCAGACCTTGCAGTACGGGCCAGCCTATATTGTTTGACTGTAAAGTGAATATGCTGTAGAAGCCGCTGGAACCGTTTTGGCTTATAAATCTTTACAAGGTTAACAAACCAAGGGCAGTGTTTAAAAATCTGTTAATTAACAAAGTTCTTACAGAGTAAATAGTTTCCTTTGTGTCGTTGGAAATGAACTCTTTAACTGGTTAACAGGTCGACTAAAACAGTGGGGGAAAAAAACAATGGCGACCACATGGTTCGGTAACAGGCGCTGATGCAGTTTAAAGGCAATCTGAAGTACAGTTACATGCTAGCAGCTGCTGCCGCCTTACCTGTTTAAATGGTCATTCAGTTGAATGGGAGCCAGTGTGGAGCGTGGAGCAGCAGCAGGCTGGTGGACAGCACAGCAAGGCTGGCTCGCTTATCAGTTAGATAACAGCAGGAGTGGGAGGGGGGGGGTCTGTCTGCGTGAGGAGGGGTGGCAGAGGATAGGCTGTAGTAAACTCACCTTTTTTAGTATTCATTAAACTAATGTATCAGCGCTCTGATTTTGTGTAAACAAAGAAAGTTGTAAGAGAATTACAAAAAGCTGTGCTTCAACCACAGCAAACCTTTACAGGAATCATGGTCTTTATGGGGGGGGCTCTTTCCTTGGCCCTTTTCTTTTTAACAGCAGAAACCAAAGACTAAAGCCCTTTTCCTATGAGCTTCATTCAGCGATACTCAGGTCGACCCAGTCTTTCCAATGGGTGAACTGCTTCTAGCTCTGTTCTTAGGAGCCACCCGGTCGAGGTTCCAGGCGGGCTGTGCCGAGCCGATGATTTCACGCCAGCAGAGCCATGACGCTGGATGAGTCATGGCAGCGGCCGCTTCAAAACTGCCATTTTCTACAGCCACACCGAGTTGCCTTTATCAAGTTTTTTTTGTACTGTCTTGTAAACCTTCTCTAGCTCACTTTTAACTTGTGTACGACTAACCATAGACCAAGCACCAGGCATACCATGGCCAGATGTGGAAATTAAAAATGTTTTACCGGCCACTCAAATATTTTACCAGCCACTATTTTTTGTTGTGACAAAAAGTTATTTCATATGATGATGATGATGGAGGTGGGTGGAAGCAGTTGTGCTGCCCTACAAGCTAAACAACACCTCTTTCTGGACACTGCATGGAAATAACTAGATTTTTCTTATTTTATTTTAAACCATTAAAAGATGCATATATGTACATAAAAAATTCAGACAAGTGAATTTTTTTTCTGTGGAGTGTTTTTGAAGTATTTTTTGTGCTTTTGTAAGTTTTTGTATGCAAGTTGTCATGTTTTTCAGACACTTGCTGCTTTTAATGCATAGATCTATCTGTGCTACCTGCCTATATTTAACAGGTAGGATATTCTGATGAAGGAAG
>NC_051436.1:16266949-16331447 GCF_001649575.2 Kryptolebias marmoratus
TTATGATATTATTAGCACATTTTATTCCTAAAAGAATGATGTTTTTTTAATGAGAAATATTTGCCCCTCTAAACAATTCTGTTAATAGATAAGTCATTATTTATTTTAATTATTAATTGTTTTTGTCCACACATTGTCTTTATTGTCCATAAAAGAGTCTGTCTGTCTGTCTATCTATCATGCTAACAAAACAGTGGGTTAACTTCGCCAAAACAAGTTGTTTGACCTTTCACGTTCTCCGTAGTTCCCTTGCAGCGCGAGCACAGCGCGGCGGTTGCGAGTGTTGAACATGAACGCGCGCTTTTTGCCGTGTACGCGGCACAGAGACGCAGGGGGAACCATATCTGATGAGGGAACGCGGCTCGACGTAACAGCAGCAACTTGAGCACATTGCTGCCCCCTATATGTCAAGAGGACAAATAACACCTTTTCTGTTCAAATTGCCAACCCGCCACAGTGGCGTGTGTGTTGATCAAATTCACCCACCACTTCAAATATTTACCCGCATTTGTGGTGGCGGGTGCTAATTTCTACCCCTGACCATGGCCTCGACTTCCTCCATTGTTGGGTGTCGACAAAAAATGACATCAGAGGAGTGTCAAGCAGCCTTGCTGTGGCGATCCCGCCCACATCGAGGCAGCACTAAGGGGCCATTTACACTACGCTGTTTTTCAGTTTTCAGTTCAGTAGTTCGATTATACGACAACAGAGGTCAGATTATCTGACACTGAAACCTTTTAAACCCAGGTTTCAGAGTGCAACTTTTCAGACCCCTTCATTTGCATTTCAAAGGAAGCCACAATATGTGAAATGGCACTTGCACACCACAGACAGGTGCAGTCAGTAGCTGTTCTGTACGAGTCAACAGCAGTTATAATGGCAGATAGCAGAGTCCACTGAATTTCACTCACTGTTTTGACTGCTTGTCGGATGCTCTGGAAACTTCCTGATAACACAATCGCTCCACTCAGGATACCACCACTAACGTCCTCTACTGCTTGTTCTAGATGCGTCCGCTTCTTACAAATCAAATTATTTACATCCCAATCACTGGTCTGAATGTGGACCAAATAATGTTTGCGTCAGATTATTCCTTTAGCGTTTATTTTATTATATATGTCAGTATTTGAAGGAATCCATTGCTGCTTATGTTTATTTTAGATTTTATTAACTTATTGTTAAAAAAAATATTCTTTCTGTGTTCAGGTATGAGATGCAGTCATGGCAGAGAGTTTGAAAACACGGTTTGATTTCTCCAGCCCCGTCATACAAGCCCAGGTAAGCTACTGACTCAGGACGTTCACAGAGGACAGTGTTGTACATTTCTGCTCATGTGGTTACGTACCCTGGCAGAATTTGTCAAATAGTGGCTAAGTCTTTTAAAATTTGACTGATGGTGTGAAAAGTCTTTGTTTTATTAGGGATGAAGCTATTCATTGTAAGATACGTGTGTGTGTTGTTTTTAAATAGTGAGAACTGAAAAAAAATTGGTTTTGCACCTTGACTTTTATATTTTGTGTAAATTGTATGTACGTTAGAGTGAGTGACCATCTACTGACAACAAATCCCATGTATGTTTGAGCCTACTTGGCCAATAAAGTGATTCTGATTCCAATGTGCATTTAACCCAGGGATTTTATTGGCAAGATGATAAATCCTTGTAATAATCTGTAAAAAGGAGATTATTATTATTATTATTATTAGGAGAGGAGTGGTTGAAAATGTCAAGCAGTCCTGCTTAAAGGCTTATTAAAAGTTAAGACTAAGTAGATTTGTTTATTACTGACCTATATTGACCCATCACCACCAGAAGTAAAATATAAAACAGATTGGTGTTTGTTCAGAATGCCGTCAAACTCCTACCAAGAAAATTGTTCAAATTTTCAAGGCCAGCAGTGCAAAATTCGAGGGGAAATTGTAAGAACGTTTCAGAAACAGAAAAGACCAACTATTGAGCTAGAAATGAATAGATTACCCTGGTGGAAAGGGTGGAAATTAAAAGCCTTGAAATAAAATAAGTGAACTAGTTTGTTTTCAACAAATGGAAACATTGAAAAAAATAATTATGAAAAGAAGAGATGCAAATCTTGGGTTTATTGGTATCATTTATTTTTTTTTATATGAAACCAGGTTCCAGTGCCTCAGTCTGAAAGCTGTTTTTTATTTCTATCCATCTTCATGTTGTCACACACACACGGCATTTACCATGGTCTTTTATTTTCATATTAACTACAGTCATTTTCCTTTATTTGTATTTAAATCATTTAGGCTGTGATTTTTACCTTCATTTACTGTGCAGGAATGTTAAATGAGAAAAAATTATAAGAACGTGTAAAAAAAAGGCATTAAAGAAAGAAAAAACGAGTCAGAAATAAAGGACTAGACCATGGAAAGGATTGTTTTGTGAAGCACAAAAATGACTCTGACTCACAAACATAATTTCTGCTTTCATTACCAAAACTAAATTAAAAAATAGAAAATTAATTGGTTTTGCTGCCCTCCCTTTCATTGTCAGGATGAACACAATAGTTCAAGAATCAAAATTGGTGGATTTAAAAAAACATCTTTAAACATATAGAGTGTCTTTGTTGAAACTGCAAACTGTTTAGGACCTCCTTCTTCTGATTTGTGTCTCCTTTAAAAAAAATACCTGCTTACTTCTCCAGGCGGTGAGAAATCTTGTTGCTGCTGTCTTAAAGGAAAAAGGATCAAATGGGCAAATCACTCAGGCTTCCACTCAGGTGACTTTCTTCAAAATGTTTTTTTATTACGACAAAAATGGCAAACTGCAAATTGAAATCATCAAAAAGCGGAAATGAAAATATCTAGAAATATAAATCTTCTTTTTCTTTTTCCTTCGGCTGTTCCCTTTTCAGGGGTCTCCACTCCAACTCCCTCCATGTCCTCTCTAACTGCATCCATATGTCTCCTCTTTGTCTCTAACCTCCTTCTACCAATATAGCCACTGTCCCTCCTCTGCACATGTCCAAACCATCTCAGTCTGGCCTCTCTAACTTTATCTCCCAGTCCTTCAACCTGAGCTGTACCTCTGATGACCTCATTCCTAATCCTGTCCATCCTTGTCCCTCCCAAGGAGAACCTCAACATCTTCAGCTCTGACACTTCCAGTTCTGTCTCCTGTCTTTTTGTCCGTCCCACTGTCTCCAAACCATACAACATGGCTGCTCTCACCACTGTCTGTAAACCTTTCCTTTGACCTTTGCTGCCACAAATCCCTCCTGAACCTTTTCTCCATCCACTCCATCCTGTCTGGACTCTCTTCTTCACCTCTTCACCACACTCCCCATTTTCCTGGACAGTCGACCCAAAGTCCTTGAAGTCCTGCACCTTTGTGACCTCTGACCTCCTTGTAGCCTCACTGTTCCACCTGCCTCCCTCTCATTCACACACGTTCTCTGTCTTGCTGCAGCTGACTTTCATCCCTCGTCTTTTAAGTACATACCTCCACCTCTCTAAGTTCTCTTCCACCTGTTCCCTGTTCTCACCACAGATCACAAGGTCATCTGCAAACATCATCGTCCTCTTGTACAACTCATCATACACCATCTGTCCTCCCTACTCTATTCAGTCTTCTCACTGTCCCATTTCTTCCTGGCTAACCTCTTCCTCTGGATGACTTCCTGCACTTCACTATTCCACCACCAGGTTTCCTCATTTTTTCTCTGTCCATATGACACACCAAGTACCTTTCTCCCCGTTTCTCCTCTGTTTTCTTCACCAACATGTCCATTCAGATCTGCCCTGATAACCACTCTCTCCTCCCTGGGAATACTCACCATCACTTCATTGAGATCCTTCCAGAGTTTCTTTCTCTTCTACATCACAACCAACCTGTGGAGCAGAACCACTGACAACATTGAACATCAGACCTTCTACTTCTACGTTCAGACCCATCACCCTATCTGAAACTCTTTTCACCTCGGCTTCATTCCTTGCTAACTCCTCCTTCAAGACCATTCCCCCCCCATCCACACCAAATATAAATATCTGTAAATATTGGTCTCATGTTGTCAACTGTGAAAAAAAAAGTAATTCCTATAATTACTGCATTTTTTTATGCTGTTGTAACTTTATATGATTTGTTGGTGTACATTAGACCTTTTACTCACTAATATGAAGCATGTCTTGTTATGTCAGGATAGTTGAGGCCTAACAGAAAATGTCTGACTCCATTCTTTGCTGTGATGTTTCCACGTTTGGCCTTACGCACATGTTGGATGTCAGGGCCCAGCGTTGGAGGCTCTGTGGCAGCAGTGCTGCAGCGACTGTGCGCTCGTACGTTCAGCCTGCTGTGATGCCGTGGTGCTGTTGGTGGATCAGGGCCATGCAGACCTGAACTATATCCTCAACACTGTCCTCAATTTCCTGCCTTCTGCCAGGTACACAACACTCTGATGTCTCTTCAGACATGTTTCCAATACTGTGACTCCAAAAAAAACTAAAAAAACCAGAAGAAATCCATTAGATTTGTTTTCTTTGTGGAATGGATTTCTTCTCAGGTTTTTTTTTTATCCCTTTTTGGTTAATTGGAAACACAGCATCTAAATTTACTTTTCTATCTGATCTTAGTGTAAAAACATGCATCAGTGTTTATGTAGAAAAAGAAATTCTACACTGTTTGTTAATAACAGACTGGATCTTCACCTATCATGCTTAAATTTGTGTTCAGATCCCCACCAGTAATATTTTTTTACAGCTTTGGTTCTGTGGAATTTTTTTTTCTAACTGTGCTCGTTGTTTCACTGTAGGAATTGCTTTGGTGTGACATCTACAGAAGCTCCATTGATGTCATGTCTGTCAGTGACAGACTGGTTGAGCCATGCTTGAGGCTGCACTCCACTCATATTGTCATGTTCAGCTGACCACCCCCAAGTCATTTTTCGTTTTCTTTCCATAAGAACCTACAGCAGAGTTCCCTCAGTTTGTTTACGCTTGCTCTGTTAGCTGTTAGCTGCTTAAAAGTTCCCCTAAAGGGGAACATTGCCAAGGGAAATTTTGGACTCCGATCTGGACAATGTTTCATAAGTGCTTTGTAAGAAGTAAAATATTAGTTTCACTGTTGTCAGAAACAGTGACCGCATTAAGTCAAACTGTTCCCGCTGCTACTCGGCTTTAACTAGCAGGGTAGTGGTTGCAGGTGTAACCCAAACTTTAGGACAAGCATGTTTTTCTTCTGTTGTTGCTTTAACTTGCCATCAAAATGCTTAGGGAAGTTCAGCTAATGTGTCAAGATGAGCTGACTCAGACAAGAGCTTTTGTTTTTGTGTAGCATTAACTTACTAGTAAAATCATTACTGAAGTTCAGCTAACCTGTTACAACGAGCTAACTCACACAAAAGCTGTAAGCATGAACTTGACCTTGGTGCCAGCATTAGTGATGGACAGGCTGACGTATTACGTCAAGCTGCGGTCTTTGTCTTTTGCTATGGCTGCAGCTGCTACTCCCATCAAAAGGTTGAAACTGAAAGCCACTAAGACTAACCGTGCCCAGTGTTGGGTGGCCTCCATCTCAGGTAGGGACCCTCATCTGTTGTGCATAGTATGCATGGGCACCAGACACGCTCAAGTGTTGCTGGGGAACCTGCAGGCACATACGCTACTCTTTGATGCCTGAACCAATCCTAGAAAGAAGGTTGAGTGTAGCAGTTGTAAACAGGTATGACCCGGGCCTCTCCATGGTTACATCTGTGGGTGCAGGTGACAACCATCAACCCCCGAACCAACACAAACCTGTGTCTTTTTTATGTGGACACTGGGGGCTTATGTTGACAGAAAAAGCTAGCTGCAGGAAATCAGACCAGCTGTTTGATTAATGGGACACTGCTCGTAAATGCAAACCTGTGTCTTGCAGGAGGTCAGCACACTGGATTGTGGAAGCTATAGGTCTTTCTTGCAGATGCAGGGTTGCTGAGCCCCCTTCTGGTGTGAAGGGCCATTCCACTAGGAGCCTCTGTCCAGGATATCTGTGCAGTGGCTAGTTAGGCCACACCACATGTTTGTGCACTTTTATAGGTTGGATGTCTCTCAGCTGTCACTGGCTCACTCGGTGCTTGATGGTAGGACCTCAGATCCCACCTAATCCTTGTTCAGGATTGCTGTTGTTCATGGCTTTTGGGTTACCATGCATTATGGTAGGGGGCCATGTCTACCATAGTGAAACACCAAGCAAAGTCAGAAAAAAAAGGTTGGGTCACTTAACGTAAGCCCTAGTTCTTTGATAACAGAATGAGGTATTTTACCAGCACTTTTCTTCTAAAATGACTTGGGAGTGTTTGGTTGACTGTGACAATATGAGATGGGTGGAGCCTCAAGCATAGCTCAATTAGTCTGTCATTGGAGCTTCCTTAGAGTTAATCGAGCCAAGGCAATTCCCATAGTGAAACACCTCTGCTATCAAAGAACCAGGATTTATGTTACTTAAACCAATGTTTTGTTTCTGGGATTATGACCTAATCTCTATTCTGTTTTCTTACTTGCACTGTGAACAGAAATGTTCAGGGCCTAATAAAAGTCATTGGACGACTGCTGCAGATGCAGGCTGACCAAAGACAAGAGGAAACACCCTTCACCTGTCCGTATTCTATCAGGTCAGTTGATCTTCTCAGTTGCATCTCTGTGAGTGTATTTATCATATACTCTGGTGCTTATGTGCTCTGGTGCTTTTAGCCCTAAACATGACTGGAACCAAAACCCAGTTTCAGTTTGATGTTGCACAGTGGAGGAGCTGTTGATTAGCACTGTTCTCTAAATTGGCCCTAGGTGTTAGTGTGAGTGGTTGTTTGTCTGTACGTTGCCCTGTTGTGGACTGGCAAACTGTCCATGGTGTACCCTGCCTCCTGCCTAATGACCACTGAAGATGGGTTAGTGAAATGGGCTAACAAAAAGAAAATGTTGTCGGAACACCTTGTGGCAAATATGAATAGTAGGGGTTTAATGAGACTAAAATGTCTTGAGATTCCTGCTGATAGGTGAAAACTGTCTTGTGAACCATAAAAATCCCTATCTCATGATTTTGTCCAATGAAGTTATTACTGAAGATGTCTCAAACGCTTTAAATTGTTTGAGTGGCAGCAGTTTCAACTTGTCAGGTACTAGACCAATGCAGTCACCTCTATCAAGCTGTACCGTGAAGGCAGCTTTCCGCACTCTTCTGTAGCTTTCAGGTATGAGACAAAGAGTTTCTGTTGTGGGTTTTTTGTTTTTAAACAGAACAGACTTTATGCCGGTTTCATACAGTGATTTGTCAACTTAGAAGTTAAGAAAAAGAAGTTTGAACTTTTTCTTTATCTGTTTGAGTTAACCAGAAAAGATTGAGGTGAAAAAAAAATTGTCTGTTCATTCCTGAGTTCCCTCTTTGCTCTTCACACAAGGTGTTTATTCATATCTATGTTCATCTGCGTGAGCAACTTTTATCCGTGATAATAATTAAAAACACACACTGGAGTTTTACTCTAATGTCCTGAGAGTTTCCACAGCTCAGATTCTCAGACAAACTCTTCTGTGGGTTTCACAGCTAAAGTGTATGCCTGAATTTATTTTATCCGTATTCATTTTTTGGCTTTTCGCTTTAATTTTAAGGTGAAATGTTAGCTGATTGAATTTTAATGTTTTTAGCTGTTTTGATGGCCTTTGGTAAAATGTTTTCATTAGAAACCAGTAAAAAGGATGATTAAAAAGAGTACACATAAGAAACTACAAGTCTTTACTTTAAATAAATATTCAGTAATTTCTGTTTGTTCTGATTATTTTGTTTCCACATCTTTAATGTACATTCTTCATACACAAACATAACTACACAATTTAAACTGACTGGACCTGATTTAGTTCTAAACAGATGCTTGTAGAAACCTGCTTGCAGACATTTTGTCAAATTTAAAATAATTGGATTTCATTGGTGGAAAGGCATAAATAAAAACAGATTCAACAAATTATCTCCCTAAATGCATCTATTTGTCTAGAAATCCACTTTATGTTAAAGACACCCTTGTCTTTGAATCAGCACGAATGGGTAATCTCAACATCCCCAGTTTACTGTAGAGACCAGAGGAGGGCAAAGAGTTGATGCTATTTTCTTGGAAAATTTGTGTGACACAACACCCACACTTTTTTGTTGCATGGTGTTTGATTCCTTTTATAAACCACTGAGTTCTGTGTGGAAACCAGTTTTAGGTGGATTTGAGTAACCGGCCTTGGCCTGTTCACATGAGGCAATTAAAGATTGGCAGCACAGCATTAAAAGCAGAAACAGGCCATTAATATTTGGTGACAGACTTTATAAGCATCTCTTTTTGAGTCACGATTCTTGTTGTGTGCTTTGATTGGATCCCCCATGTATACAGTAACCCATTAGGTGGAGAGTAAACCCTAAGAAAATTGATGAAAAACATACCTTTATTGTCCAAACCATTTTGTCGTAAACGACCATCACAGTTACCCTTCCCTCCTAACTTCTTCTTTCTTTACTCATGTGATTCTGTGCATAGTCGTTTAACATGACATTTTAAACATACAACGGTGGTAGGGTGACATTTGGCACAATCAGTTATTTTGTTAAATGTCCATAAGCAAACTGTGTCATACGTTTGTTGGAGCTTCCACTTTTTCCTCCTCCTCTTCTAGTCTTAGATCAGCAGCTCTGCCAAGATCCTGGGGCCTCCTTAATCAGTTGCAGCATGTGACAAAAGAGCTTCTTTGTCTTTTTTAAGGGTCCAAGCCCACGGAGGCAGCGGAACGCGGCTGCACAGCAGCAGCGTTTCCATGCATCCAGCGGAGCATGGAACCCTATTGAAACGTTTCTGGTTTTTATTATTTTCCATTTTTCTTTTTCTTCCGTAAATAACACTCATTCTGCAGCCCAAATTGCAAGGAGTTATGAGATTATATTCACATGGTGGTAACTAGGGCCTGCCTATGCAAACCACAAACATATTTATATATAGTACTCCTATAGGTGGCGCTATAATAGAGGTTTTTGATTTGTCCTGTAACCTCTAAACTGTATGTCACAAAACTTAAAGCCTTAGATCTATGCGCTCCCTGTACTGTACTGAATCACATGGTATAGGCCACGCCCATTTCCTTCTTTTTATGTGTCGTGAAATTTGCAAAACCTACTTCTTCTCAATTGCTATGAAACTTACCATGGTAAATCTACATACCAAGCTGAGTATTAGTTGTTAAAAACAAGGAGGTTTTTTCAAAAACATGCACGGTATGCGCAAATAGTTGTAGCAAGCTAGCATATACATACATTTGCCCATATCTGGAAAACAACAATACCTGATGAGATAAAATTTAAACTACTGTTATAGGAGTCAATTCAAAACTACTGGACCAAAGTTTAAAAGCACTGAGGGGGGGCACTATAATCTAAGAAAATTGGTTTCTCGTTTGTCCTACAGAGCACTCTGAACACTCACTGGACATACTCTCTGATTCATACCAAACTTTTCTAATACTCGACTTCTTGCATTTTGAAAATTTATTTTATTCTTTCTTTATTCTATGGTGAATTTCCGTAAACAAAGCTAGCAAACACTTTTTCCAGTTATTATAAAAATGGGCAGGGATGATTTCCAGGCTGCGCTGGTCATACCTTTTCATTTTTGTTTGAATTGGTTCAATTATTGGCATTATTTATTAAATTATTTATTTAATGCTATACACCCAATATGTTTAACAGTTTTTCTTTTAAAAACTTGTACCCTGAGGGACATGAGAACGATTCTACATGTACACTACCCACAGCCAGTCATTAGTGACTACTTTTTAAATTTTCTGAAAAACTTGTGATTTTTGGTGAATGTAAAGGCCCACATGGCCATTCCATTATGTAGACCTACAACAGCTGCTCCTTACAATGGGGACACATGGCTACTAGGATTTTGATCCGGCTGAATAAGGAACCAAATCAAAGACACGTGTTGAGGAGGACACTGACTTGTTTCCCACAATATGACAATGACTGGCTAAAGTGGGTGTGGCCTATGAAGAAGAAAGAGCCAATGTGATTTTAGTTAAAATTAAAAATCACCAAAAATTGGATGTTTCTACATTGAACTACAATTTTCAGGATGCATTCCTTGAATGCATCT
Source organism: Kryptolebias marmoratus (assembly GCF_001649575.2). Lineage (NCBI taxonomy): Eukaryota > Metazoa > Chordata > Actinopteri > Cyprinodontiformes > Rivulidae > Kryptolebias > Kryptolebias marmoratus. Next base: position 16,277,065 of record NC_051436.1, read on the forward strand.
GTACATAGAAACCTATACTCTGTTTTGAAGTATGTAACTTTATTTTTTCAGAGTTCGGAAAATGGTTAAATGTTTTTTATCACTACAACCATTCTGTCAATCACCTCAAAAATCTGTAGGCTTCCTTTTCCAGACCAATTCTGTAATGTCCTAAACAAATTTCCTTGGATCTGTAAAATTCTTTGCATACTTTAAAATTCTGTATGTTTGTGCTCCATGAGCATAATGCTTAATGCTTTATAAATTAAAGAATGGTCTACTTATGAGCAAGAGAAAATTAAGGCTTGTACCAGACCAAGTCTGAGTCATCTGTGATTTATTTTATTTATTCTTTTTTGTCAGATTTTTTTGATGTCTTAATTTCTTAAAGGTTTTAGAATTTTACTGGTAATACTGGCATTGTGTTAAACTGAGTTTTCTGGGCTTCCCTGTGCCGTATTTTCTATTAGCTTAGAATTTTTCCATTTTATTAACGTGAAAGTTCAAAGCCCCATCCAAAGCTTAGTAAGCTTTGACCACTAGTGTGCGCTAAAACGCAACAGCCTCTTATCTTATAAATACCGTAAAATGCTGACAGATTTTTTTCGGTTCATTCACTGGCATAATTTCCTACAAAAAGCAGTAAACTGAATATGTTCCACTGATACACTTTATTTAATTATGTCCTTCTAAAAAGGAACACTTTTTTGACACTGAACAAATGAAAATAACTCAGAAGGGGCATGTGGAAAAGTAAGCTAACCATCCTACTCTATTAGTAGTTTGAAAGCAGAAATAGGGAGCAAAATAATGACTTAATTCTACAAGCCAGAGGTTTAAAAAGTCTTCAGATGATTGGGGGTGTAAATGTTGGGGGTGGGACATGCGTCAAGGGGAAGGGACCCCAATAATAACTGCTTGCAGTTCTAGTTTTTATGTTTCTCTTTCTCTCACAGGTCTCCATTTTCTCCTTCCATTTCTGAAACCTTTTCCTTTTTTATGTTTTCCCCTCTAAGCTCCTTGTCTCCAAATCTCCATTCCTACTTTCTTCAGGTCCCTCTTTCCCATTGTCCCTCTCTCTCCCTCAATCTTGATCGCTGTCTTGAGCGTTTGTCTGTCTGGCAGCCCTAACCTCCCTGGTGGGAAGATGAATGTGTTGAGGGCAGCAGGGTGGCGCCATTGGCCTGGCAGTCTGGCCACTCATTGGTTGTCAGGCCTGGCACTGCTGGGTAACTGTAAATGCTGCAGGATTAATGAAGGATGCACACTGGTGCCCATTGTTGATCGTCTGCTTCGAGCGGCCCTCTGCAATCTGCCACTGAGACTTAGAGCACTTTAGCCCCCAGCAGGATAAGGGGAGGTTCAGGGCTGTGTCCCCCACTTCATCTCATTTCTCATGGGAAGTTATTTTGGCTGTAGTCTGTTCTGAATGTCCCTCATAGGCTTTTCCACATATTCTACATGGCTTGTCTGCTCACACAATCGGACTGCCCACTTAAATTGAAATAAATACTCTTATGACTGCTAAACCCTTAGTGGCTGATCTTGCAGGTGTTTTTTTGAATTGTTCGTTGGTTCTTGTAATTTGGTTTGTGTATAATTTGCTTAGTTAAAATGAGCAGCAGTGCCAGTCATAGCTACAGAAACAAAGAAAAGTCACAAAGAGAAACAGAAAAACTAAACAAGAAACATCATAATAGTCTTATTGATTCTAGAGTATCTATATTGATGTCATTCTCAATGTTTGTGGTCTTTAAATTTGAATATTGTAGAAGTCTGTTTGGAGTGTCTCTATATATTAATAATAAGAGCAAATACAACAAGTAACTTAAGCTCAAGTTTGATTTCCAACTGGCAAATGTGTAATTTTATAGTGTGGGTTTGAGATACATCATCATCACATGCATTCTAATCTACATTTCTAATATTAATATTGTTGCAAGTTATTAGAATGACACTGCCAAATACAACAAAGTTCTTTTCCACAAACATTTTAATTCAAGCATGTCAACACCTCAAGTTAATTATAAGGTTAATCTTTCAGGATCAAAAGTAAGACTTTCAATAGTAGTTACATAGAACCACTAAATGTACAAGTATGTTAGTTAAATTTTTATGAACATTACGATCGATTGAATATAATTCCAGAGATCCAGCTCTGAATCTTCAAAGCGTGGGGTCCGTATTAGATTTATGTAAGGTCTTCTACAAAATTCCATGTCTTCAAACCTAGTTTCAGAAAATGCGGGTTAGACTACCTCCGCCTTTCACTGTCACCCAGTTCTCAATGCACTGGTTCCTTATGGTGCCTTCTGAAAGTGGTGGGTCCATAGGAGGGTGGTCCAATGTAGCTCATTTGGTCGGTGCCCGGCCAGACCCTATGGGTAAAGGTCTGTCTGCACGGCATGCACCAATGAGCCTCTATGTCACGTCTGTCTCCAGGGTAAGACTCTGGTATTCCTAGTCCAGGCAAGTTATTGTGGTTTCTTGGTCTAGTAGACAAGACTGTTGAATCCCACTTTGTCTGGCCATCTATCCAAAACTAATTTGCCATGGGAGACCGTCCTAGGGATATTGAAACACCCCTACCACCAAACGTGGTGATTCTTTAGCTATTTTGGAGGAGCACAAAGTAGAGTTGCTGCTCTTCTACTTTGAAAGGAGCCCGTTGAAATCATTTGGACATCTGGTAAGGATGCCTTCTGGACACCTTTCAAGGGAGGTGTTGCAGACATGTCCTACTGGGAGGAGACCTTGGAGTAGATCCAGGACTGGCTGAATATATTATATTTTATGGCTGGTCTGGGAACACCTTGGAGTCCTTCCAGATGAACTGGTAGAACTAGCAAGGGAGCGCGAGGTCTGTAGACCTTTGCCTAATCTGTTGCCCCCACAATCCAGTCTCAAATAAACCGCAGAAGATGGCTTGATGGATGGATGTCTGCTGTGGTAGATAGCACCAAGCTGTCAGTAGTAGATCTTTTCATTTGAATTGATTGATCTGAACAATTTGGGACCAAGTCAACATCTTAAACCTTTTTATTTTTGTTCTTTAAACTATTTTTGTAGTGTGGCAGAATGCAGTATCTTGCTGAAAGACACCACTGCCATCAGAGAATACTGTTTCCATGAAGATGTATACTTAGTCAGTAACAAACTGTAGGTAGGTGATCTGTTTCAAAGTGATATGAGTGGCAGGACACAAGCTTTCCCAGTAGATCATGGCCTAAATCATTAGACTGTCCCTGCTGGCTTTCTTTTTCCTCCTGGTTATCTTGGTGCCCTGCCTTCATCAGTTGAGCTACAACACAGGAATCCAACCACATTATGTAAAGCAAATTTGATTTATCAGATATCTGATGCTCATGTGTCGATTGCAGACAACTTCAACGGTGAACAAAGGTCAACATGTTAACCCTAACTGCTCTGCATCTACACACAGCAAGTGTTCTCACACTTTTTTATTTAAAACGGGATCTACTTTTTTTTAGCTGTTTTGTTTAACTCCTTAATAGATGTGTTGTCACTTCTCTGCACACAAAACAAGTATTGTACATCCAGTTAATGAACGTGTATCAGTGCACACTTGATGTTGAAGAGCCTTTTGTATAATATATTCAACTTTAGATTGGTTTGTTTTAAATAATTATTGGGGCAGACCTTTTACAGTAATGCTTATATGATGTTGGAGTATCCCCATCAGACTGGATAATGAACTTACTACAACATAGAAAATAAATCCAGAACATGGATTGTCTTTGCAGCATCTTGGCAAGGTCTTTAGTGGCATATTAAGAATGCAGCGGGCTACCCATCAATAATGATAGGGCATAATGGGTCCATAATGGTTTTAAGCATGCACAAAACTTGATGGTCATGGTGGTTTATTATTATAGTGACAGCATAATGGGGTCACAGGGGTCGTGTTGACAGCAGTGTGCACCAGCATGGCTTGGTCATCAAGAGTTTGAAGAAAGACTGGCCTCATGCCAATACTACCACCCCATCATGTCTATGTTGGCAGGATGACATCTAGTACATAGCTGCTTCCTGATACAAGAGTACATGATGGTACAAGAGAGTACCGTCAGGTCGATACAGGGTGTAGTGTGATCATGGGCATATGGTGTAATATATGAACATTCTGCTGATGTATAGAACACAGTGAGGGTAAAGAGAGTGACTTAGGATGTGACTCGGTTGATGTGTTAATGTGCATTGTACTTCATTGGACACTGAAATTCACAAAATTCAATACAAGAATTTCCAATGTCTGATGCAGTTTGAAATTCAGTGGCAACTTTTGACACTTCTTTGAAATTTCAGTCGGCACTGAAAGTGCTGAGTTCTGATAACGGGTTATTGTCAACTGAGAAAGGATTGATGTTTAACATGTAATACTTCTGTGCTTTAGAAGTGCCATTTAAGAAGAAAAAAACTTTCAGATGGTCTTTCATATATTTGTGTGACAAGGACTTTTTCTTGTAGTTACTCCTGCTTTTTTTATAATAATGTAATACAATAAAACATTGCTAACTTTTTTATTGTTTTTTTGTTTTATACTGTGCAGTGAAATGGGTTTGTGGTTGAAGCCACGTTGCTCAGCGAAGGCTAGTGAAGCCTGTAAATACCCATAGGAGGGGGAGAAGCTTACCTAGCCCATCTGTCTGCTAGTGCACTGATTTAATGGTGAACTTGGACTCAAACTAAAGGGAGGAAGATTCCTGTCTTGACTTCTTCCTTTGTGTGGAGCCTGAAAGGTAGAAAACACCACTAAAGCCTGATGGATGGGAGCTGTATTGAAGCTAAGGGTTTGGAGACGGCCACAGGGAATCTGAGGAGGGGGGACAGAGATGGTCAGACAGATTACCATTTAAAGACTGAATGGAAAGAGCAAGAGAAGGAGGGTGTGGGGTGTGGGGGTGGGGGGATCCATGTCTGGGCCACTCTATGAGCTGTTACAAGCACAGACATGCTCTGTCAGTGAGCTTCCTTCCTACACTTGGATTCACATTGATTGATGGAACACACTGGGTAGGTGGACCTGGTGGTGTTGACCTCAAACACACACACACACACACACACACCAACAACAACAGTGTTGTGTTAACCCCTGGCTTTCTGTGGGCTAGAAGGTTAAAAGTACACACTGGCTTCAACTTGGTTTTGACCTCAGGGTTTTGTCTGCACTTAATGGATGGGCTGATCCATGAGTAATGGAGGCTGTCTGGTTCTCACAGGATAACAAGGTCAAGAAAAAACCAATAATGGTGGTACTGAATGGCAATTCTATTTTGTCACTGCAAACAATTTAGAAAAAAAAGCGAACGAACACAATATTGGGATTAACCTATTATCATCAATTCCATCCGTCTGTCCAACCATCCTCCCTCTCTCTATCTCACCATCCCTGAATTCTCCCTACCTTTATTCTGTGCTGGGTTGCAGGGAGCTGGTGCCTATTTCCAGCTATTCAAAATGTTTTAAAAAAACAAAGCAACTGGACTTCTATTCTGTAGTTTTTTTGTACAACTTCTATTCTATAGTTGAATCTACAACTACATATTTGCAGCTGTCAACAGACAAAAGGCAGGGTCGCACCTTCGTCCATTTGATCAAAGCATCTCTCTTGTTAGCCAGGCAAACAAAGACCCTAATGACTCTCCAGTTGGAGGGGAGTGAGAAGAATCTGCATGTGAATTTAACTGCGTAAACTGAGCATCTCATGCAGTTCAAGGCCCTGTTTACTCAACTCTGTTTGTAAGTGAAATGGTAACATTTCTGTTGTGTTGTGATGCTGGTGTACATGATAACAGCAATCTGACACAGAAACTTTTTGAATCCAGCTCTCAGAATGGACGTTTTTGGAAATGCCCATCATTCTCTCTCTCATCATTTGGACACTTGGCAAACGCATTTTGACCTAAAATAGGAAGGGTTTAGTCTGATTTAATGTTAGACAGAGAGGGAAAAGATGGTAATGTGTTTTTGTATACAGTGTATATAACTGTCTTGTTTCAACTGAAACTATCAAAACTGGCTGTACCTGCTTAGCTAAGCAGAAAGCTCTTTTAAAACTGTATAATCCCATACTAACTCCATAATGCTATAATCAGGGGTCCTATGGGGCATTTGTGATAAGTGTATGACTTCCCCCCCCTGTGTTGCTGTGCAGGAGCAGTCCTCACCCATACATCACAGCCCTGGAGAACAGAGTGGACTGCTGGCCAGCTTTGCTGCTGGAGATTGATGACTTTATCCGACAGGCTGTTGACAGGCAAGTATGGCCCCAGTAGAGGCCTTGTACCTACCAGCTAATCACTCACAGCTTTACATCGGCTCAAAAGGCATTATGAAGAACATCCAAGCCCCGCACACAACACAGTTACTGTATGAGCTATTATCTAGCACAGTCTTGGTAAAAAAGGAAGCATGCTTTCTCTCATTTCAATGTTTTTTTTATGGATCAGGACATGATAAAAAAAAATTTTTTAAGATTCTTGGTTCATTCTTTGGTCTGGACATTGACTGTTGTAACACTTAAGTTCTTTTCTGTTTCAGCCATTGGTTATAGATTTGCTTGTGCAAATTTATATATTTATTTATTTTTGACTCAGTTTGGTCAAAGGTTCAGCTGTCAGACAGATGGCCTCATATTTGATTCTAAAATCCTTTGGTCTGCTGAGGAGTTCATGGTCGACTTAATGACTTCAAGGTGCCCAGGTCACATGTCTGTAAAACAAGCCTAAATCCTTACCCCTCAACTACCGTGCAGACAGCATCGACATGTAAGGAAATACTGGACAGCATACAGCAGTGGTTCCCAAACTTTTCAGCTTCTGGCCCACAAAATGGCAGCAGAGACTCAACTATTGCTGATTGGTGTGCAAACATCCATCCATTCATTTTCTTTATCTACTTTTTGCACAGGGTCACAGTAGAACTGGTTTCTATCTTCACAAACAGCATAAACTATTGAAATATATTTATATCAGTTTATCACTGCTGTTTTTTAATGTTTTAAAACAATTATAGGAAAAAGTATGAACAACAATCACTTTTAAATTTTGTTTGTTTTTTGGGAAATTATCTCAAGACCCATAACTTGTTGTTTCACAACTTACAATGTAGTCCAGGCCCTAATTTTGGGAACCACTTCCATTCGGGAACCCAGAAGTTGAAGCTAGTGTGGTTACAGCATCTCCACAGGCAGGTCCCAGTACAAGTTAAAAGTTCACCAAGATTGTGTGAAGTTGAGTAGGTAGGATTTAAAGACACGCGTCCCATACTTCACAGATTTGGTTTCAATATTCCAACATAACAGCTCCTGCAATTCCCAACAATGAGAAAAGGCAGAAACATTTGGTGAGGTATATCCTTTTGTGTCATTGGCTGACAGTTGATTTGAGGGGTTTCTGCTGATATGTTCTTTTTGTTTGTTTATTTGTTTTCCAAATGGGCTGCTTGCATTATAAGTTGACATCTCTACTTTGGCCTCATCTGTCCAAAAGACATTGTTCCAGAAGTCTTGTGGTTTGCTCGAATGAAACTTGCCAAACCTAAGTCATGCAGCCATGTTTTTTTAAAGAAGAGCCTTTTTCTTTGGAACTCCTTAAAGTAAGTCATACTTGTTTAGTCATTTTCTGCCATGAATTTCTAAACTTTAACCTGGTAACTGAGGCCTGTAGCGTATGAGATGGACCTTTATGTCTCTGATCATTGCACGGTCTGACTTTGGGGTGAATCTCTTGGGATGCCCACTCTTGGGAAATCGGCAACTGTATTAAATGTTTTGCACATGTGAATAATTTTACTCACTGTAGAATGATGGACTTTAAATAGTTTGGAAATGATCTTTAACACTTCTTTGAATGATGGGCAGGAACAGTTGCTTCTCTAAGGTCATTGCTGATGTCTTTCCATCTTGGCATTGTGTTAACACACATCTGTATGCTCCAGAGCAGCAAACTCACAAAATGTCTGGATTTACAGAGATACTCATTCTCCTGATGATCAGTTGATGAGTATATTTGATTAGCAGGATTTTTTTTTTTCCATTTTCCATTCCTCAGGTTCTTCCTGAGGTAAAGGTAAAGGTGAATTTAGTTTTTCCATGCTTTTTCTGCATTTTGTTTTAATTTTTGTTAAATAAGTCTGACAAAGTATTACTTTCACGTGTGGTTTAACACTGAAGCCTTGGAGATTTCTCATTAATCTTGTATGTGTTAATTATTACAGAAATAAAACATCTTACATCACCATGTTGGCTCCCTTCCTTCGGTACCTGTACTGTGAGCCTCAGCGGCAGCCCCAGCATGCACTTCTTCGACAAAGTCTCCTTAGGGTGCTGCTACTCACAAAGTCAGGCGCTGGATTACAGACGGCCTCAGCAGTATCTGACAGCCTGCTGCTCTGCCTTTGTCAGCTGCTTCCACATATGCAGGTGACACACTGACATCCATTTGTGTCTAAATCATCACCACTCCACCAGACGCAATAATCAGTTTGAAGGAAATTAATGCAACTTATTGATTTTTATGTAGTTTTGTATCAGTTTAGAAATGCTAATGTTAGCTGGAATTGTGAAAGGCAGATTACCTTTTTGCTCTGCAGCGCAGATTAAAAGAAACAAAAGAAAGGCTTGAAATCATTGTGAACAAAAAATGATTCTTTTTAGCATCATATTTAGGGTCTACATGTCTGACGGAGCTACTTCTAGCTATATGTATTTTGTTTATTCTTTCAGTTGAATAACCCAACATTAATCCTAAGGATTTGTCATTTTCAGAATTTTTACTAAGGCATGTTCAACACTAATCTGCCGTCCTAACTTTCCAAACATGTGTACTATGACTTTATGACTTTTGGTAGCGGTACATCATACTGCAAGCGCAAAGTTTATACAAAACTGCAATAAATTTTCCTATTAGACAACAATGGGACTTGCAGCTCTGTAGCTCAGTCATACTTCACAGTAGAAACATCATTCAAAGCTTAAACAGGTCACAGAAAGTTGGACTTTACTGAAATCCTAATGTGTTTAACAGTTTGTACACAGCTGCAGTTTAGTGTGACGTACTGTAACTTTTAGCTGTCTATAGTTTCAAAATTTATTTGCAAACAAACTCATTTTACTCTCACAAACACGAGTTGTTTTGTTTTACATTTTACTGTGCAGAGGGTCACAGTTCACAGCAGTAATATTCATTTCCATGTCAGAAATGGAGCAATGTGAAAAAAAGCTGTCTGCGACTCTAACCACCGCCTGAAAAGCATAAAGTGTTGACCAGCTGTGAAGCAGCGGTTGGCTGTCATCTGCAGCTCTAAATGTGGTGAATGCTGCCAGCTGCAACTCTAACCACTGACATTTTGACTCCAGAACGTGGTTAGAGCCACGGCTGTGAATCACGAAGCCCAGTGTAGCCAGAAAAAAAACTGTACAGGAATGAGAAATCCTACGTTTCATCTCACTGATGTCCCCAAGTCGATTTAGGCGGCTATACCCAGGACAAGCAGCACCAGGAAACAACAAAAATCCTTGATTTCCTCCACATGGCTGTGAGGGTTTTTGTCTTTCCATCCTTGTGTGTGTTTAACATTCTCTAAGACTCCACCCAGAAAGCACACACCCAAATTCTCGTTGACTTCCATTGTATCTGAGCTCAGAATTTTCTCCGTAAAACTTGAAGTGTAGGCTCTTTCTAACTTGTCTTATCTCTTACTTAAAACACCGTAGAAACATAAAAATTGATGCGCGATTACCAGACTTCTGCCACGTAGAGTTCAGGAATTTTTAACTCTGTCTTTCAGGGTTCGCAGCAGTAGCTGTTTGTCTGAACCTTACTTTTTATTCTGCATTTCTATCTGTTTGCTCCATTAAGAGTGCAGTGAGGGAGTGACAGACACAGGTGTGTCGTTACCGTGGTGGCCCGAATGAACCACTGGCAGCAGCTTAAACATTGTTCTTTCTTGGTTCTCTTTATACTTCCTCTACAGTTTCTGCATCAAAATGTCAGCATTTTGTCAGCTTAGATTATTCCAAGAGGAAGTCCTAAAATACTGTTGGGCTTTAGAAAAGAAAGTTGATGTATGTTGGAGTTTTGAACAGTATCTGCATTGGTACTCTTATAAATTCAGATTTAATCCTTTTTTGTAAACATTATATTGAATTTCTGTCTTTAGATAACCTTAAAAATTACACTCCTAAGGTATTAAAAGATCATTCAAGGTAGGTGACATCTCATCTACAATCTGATTTAGACCTTATTTAGTGATTAACAACAATTTTGAAATGTCTGAGAAGGGAGCAGAAATAATCAGCAGGTGTTTTTTCTTATATATTATAGGAGTTATGGTGGACAGTCGGGGCCACCTTCACCTGCTCATTTCACATTTGTACATAAACATGTTTTGATTGTTAATACAGATGTGTCTCTGTTCCTCCAGCTGGACAGCGTGGAGGCAGTCTTAGAACTGTGTGGCTTTGTGGACGCGCTGCTTCAAGGTCTCCTTGGGGTTTCTGGAGAGTCCTGGACAAATGAGCGAGTTAAACTGCTGCTGCAGCTGCTCTGTGCATGTCAGCGGTGCCTCAAGTTAAACGGAGACTGCCGGCCGCTCCTGATCCTAATGCAGCAGCTCCTGCCTGCCTGCCGACAGGTTCGCTCACACTTTCATCAGATGCTGCGAGACAGAAAGTCTTTATGAACCACAGCTGTAAATGCTGCCTGTGTGTTGCAGGACCTGCCAGTGGATGAGCTGACTTTGGGCGTGGCCCTGCTCCTGCTCGAGGCCCCTGCTGCTCAGCAGAGCAGCTTGCTTAGCCTAGGTACAACAAACTCTACATCTGTGCTGAATAATGATCAGAGTTCCATTATCAGACGGTGTGATCAGCAGGGAGTCTGTTATTTGACTAAAAAGAAGAAAGAAAGGCAGGGATGGAGGAAAGAAGGAAAGAGAAAAAACAAAGGCATTTTGACCTAAATTTTCTTTATTTTCTTGTTGATTAAAAGTCTTTGTTGAAGGTTATATTTTTTACGTTTTGATTCCTGGTGAGAACCAGTTGTTATTTTTTACCACTGTATGTCAAACATTACATTTAAAAGTCACACCATTATTAGTTCCCGTTAGATTAAACTGCTTGGTATTTTTGCCTTCTCCTCCTCCCAATCTCTTTGGTTCAGCACTGACTTTAGTCCCTGAGCAGGACGAGCTGTCCCCCTGGTTGAGTCCGGTCCTGGTTCTTCCCGTGCTCCAGCTCCTCTCCTGTTCGGGCCTCACCGAGCCGCTGGCCGACCCGAAAACGCACAGCTTGAACAGTGATCTCGCCCACAGCCTGCTGCGCAGCATCGGCAGACCAACAGATAAGCCTCGACAGGTAAGAGCTGCTGTTCTTATGGGCGCTGGCCCAACCTTCTGCCCTTTCAGTTCTGCCCCGGTCCTTCTCCGTCTAACATCGTTCATATCTACAGTAGAGTCACATCTGGGTCACGGCTGAGATAAAAATTCAGAAAGGAGACTTTTCCCACTGGGGATACATTACTGTCCTTACTGTCTTTATCTAATGCCTGGGGGGAAGCAAGAAAAGACTTCTTTACATACGACTCAAACATCTTCTAATTTGGATGTATATTTGCATATAACAGTGACCGTTACGATTCAGCTGCTGACCAATGGAGCAGCTGCCTGAAGAGACACTGATGCTGAATTATTACAGTCGTTCTCGAATAAATGACTTCAGTTCGTTCATAAACATGGAGATTTAATATGTGGTTGTGTTAGTGACGGTTCCTTATTGTTCAGCGTCGCAGAACTCTGTGTCTGGCTTCTAAAGCTGCACAAATGTTTTCACATTTTGTCTCTTTTAATCAGAAGTTTGGCAAGTACTGTAAACTAACTAACATTTAAACTCAAAATCTGCACAGTAGAGGTGTAATTTTTACATAGAAGTCACGGCTTACTGTGGTACGACAGAAAAATGAAACAAATGCTAGTACTTTTGTGTTACCTCCGCCACACAGGTTATGTTTTTGGTAGAACTGGTTGGTTTGTCCAACCGTCCGTTTGTTAACAAGATTACTCTACAACTATGTAATGTAGGAATGTCAAACTGCACAGCCGGACACCTCATTGGTCAGCGATAATCTCTATTGATTTCAAGCTCATGGGGTCAAAGATCAAGGCGACAGGTGACCCCTTTGGTAATACCTTGTTTAGGTTTGTTTTGAAATTTCAATTACTCTAAAATCTCACTATAGCAAAGAAAACATGGATGGTTCAAATGAACTGCCAGTGACTGGGCGGTGAGTAAGCAAGACTGTTTGGTTATTTTTACGTTTATGTTTTCAGTAGCGTTGGTTTGTTTCTCTATCTGTCTTTTAGCAAGAGTACTTAAACTATTGAAGAGGTTTTGATGAAATTTTCAGGAAATGTTGGAGTTGTCACGAAACATGAGTGATTAACTGGTCGATCTGGATCACACTCACACCGGTCTTCTCAGCTAGTGTTCTGTTCAGACATGGGTGGTGTCGTAACTAACATATTCTTTGTCTGATTGAACCACACCAGACCCTGACTTCTGTACTTTAACAGTTTAGTACTAAAACTTCACTTCTACATCACATTATTTGTATATCTTAAGTCTTATAGCCAGTTTGCTGACTTACTTATCTTGCATGAACACTGTATAAGGTTTATCTTATTGTCGAATGTTCTTTTTCATCAGTTTTCATTATTTATATATATTCTACTTAGGACCACATAATAATATAAGAAATGAAATAAAGTTGACAGGGCAAAACAGGAAAAGCCCCAGCCTTAAGCTGTCTCCAATTCCAGTACATTTGAATTGTTTCTGATTTGGAAGAGTGTTTGTTTTTCTCTCTCTCTTCGTCCTTCAGCCCGGCTCAGTGTTGGCGCTCCCTCTCACTTCCTGGTACAGTGAGCTCAGCGTCGCTTTGTCCGTCCTTTGCAAAGTGGCCCATAATCCATCGGCGGCTGCTGAGTGGCTGCTGGCCATTAGGTCGACCCTGACGTCCAGCCAGCGCCTCTCGTCCTCCCTCACGCTCATTGTGACCCATCTTCTCATCACCGGCGAGGAGGATGTTTGCCAGCTGGCTCTGAAAGCATGTCAGGCCATTGCTGCTGCCGACCCCTGCCAGGTAGAAAATCCAACGTTTTTTTTTTGTCATCATATGAAGTTCAGAGTTGTATGGTAATGTGATAATGTTCAGGAAATGATAGTACTTATCATGCACCGCCAAAAGGGATTCACTTTAAAAGTAAAGGGAATTTAGGAGTTTTTGTTGCATCACATATCAAACATTTTGACCCAGTGTACACATGGCACTACAAGCCTCCTACCTGGTTAGATTTTATTCAGATAATACAGATGTGAACACCCTCAATGCCCATTGAGAACATCTTCACTCAGACCACCTTTTGGAGGTTACAATAAATAAGTAGGAAAATCATCCCATCCCTTTAGAGGTGGTCTGGACCCTTTGGATCTGCGTATGTTTGGTAGTTTGAACACAGTCCATCCTCAGGCGTAGGACCTCCACTGAACTGACACGACCCCACACGAGCAGCAGAGTTATTACCTGGAAGTCTCGAGGGTGGGGAGTCCGCTTCAGCAGCCGGTTGATTAAAGATAATTAAACAGACAATTTTTTTTTTAATATTCTGAAGAAATTGCTTTTTTGGGGTGTTGAAAGTTTTAATTAACTTTTTATCTTCTAAATTAAATGTTCATTCTGTTGGGATTTTTATTAATCAAAGTGGATTACCAGAATGTTGTTATTATAGGTTTTAGTTCAATTTAGGCATTCTGATTGATTTAGAGAGAGCCTAATTAAACACAACTCTGTCTTTACGTTCCCAGTGAAGATGTATAGAGAGCATTTGATGGCTCTCAGCTCACAGTTTTAATGTTGTGGAGGTTTATGGGTGAAAATCTTTACTCTTTGGTCTGAGCTTTGTGAAGTCATTAATCATTGTATTGTATTTCACTCATATCATGTGTGTAAGGTAATTGGGCTCGTCAAGAGATAACTCTACAAAAATGGCTCTGAACCGTGTTAATGTCACAATAATTATATTTTAGGCACCTGAATATCATTTTCCCAGAAACAGCAGCTGACAGCTCCCTGTGTGATGTGGCTGCATGTTCATCTGCATACAGCGTGGGCGACTGACGTCCGGTCGCCGAAACTTTTTTATTCAGTGAAACTGCCAACAAGAAATGTACCTGTTTTCTTTGCAATTTTGAGTCGCAAAACAATCGCAGCCGAGTGAGACGCTGACTGTAGGCTTTTACATCCTGCTGCCCGGTGGTTGCACAGACATTGCTACATCACATCACTGAGCCTCAAAGCCAGCTTACCTTTTCACGTTTTGACCATTGCAGCTCTGTGTCCACCTCAGGGTTGACTTCAACCCCACATGCCGCCTCATTCCATTCAGAAGTCGCACTGAAGCATTCAGAAGGCATTTAAGGGCAGAAATATTTTTTGTGCTTTTTATGCGTCTGTGTAGACCAGGGGTGGCCAATCCTGGTCCTGGAGGGCCACTATCCTGCATGTTTTACTTGTTCCTCTGCTCCAACACACCTGATTTGAATCAGTGGCTGATTAACAGGCTTCTGTAGAACATTAGGAGGTCATTTGAATCAGGTGTGTTTGAGCGAAAAACAAGGAAAACATGCGGGATAGTGGCCCTTGAGGACCAGGATTGGAGACCCCTGGTGTAGGCAAGCGTTTGTGTGCGCATGCTCTTGTGTTCATAGTTCAGCTACAAAAATAGGCAGCATTGATGTGCTGATTTGTTAACTCTTTACCAAAAAGACTGTAAGAGTGAGAAAGTTTGAGTGATTTTTTTTCACCTAGAGTTTGAAGCAGTTTTTGTCTCCTTGTGGTTCCTGAGTGATAAATTATCCCAGTTTTGACAGAACCAAGCAGAACTTTTTGTCTGATGTGTATTTGGTGCCACTGTTTTAGAGCTGAGTACCACAGTAGTTACCACGGTCACAAGAATCTGGATGCTCGTCTGCCAAGCAGACAGATAAAGATAAGAAAATGTACGATACATGTGCAGTGGACATGTGGAAAGCATGAACTCTTCAGTCCCATCTTGGAATGCCTACAGCAGTGAAATTTTTAATCCCGACTCTGAAAGTCTCAAACAAGATGAGTGGACTCTCCGTCCTGCCCCGAGCTGCTAAATATTCTACAGCTGGATAAAGGAAGACATTTAATCCAACTCTGTCCCTCAGGGACTGTAAATGGAGCTGCAGAGGATGATGTGAAATATCACATGGTGTTATCGACTCCTCATTACTCGGGCCTATAAGACGCCTCGCGGTATTCCCCCGCTGCTCTAATTGCTCCCAGAATGCCGCTTGTGTTGGGGCTCTGATGCGTTGGTAGATGGTTATTGGCATATTTGAGTCCATTGGATTTTGCTGCTTTCTACAGCTTATTGCTTCATAACGGCCTCCTCGCAGCAGCAAATACCTGCTCCGGCTCTTTATTAAGAGACGGGAATAGCAGCTTAGCTTTCTGCAGGGGTGGTGAGTGTTGGGAGAGGACATCATGTTATGTTGCTACATTCAATATCACATAACAAAAAAGTGAAAACTGACGATCATGTTTTTGCCTCTGTGTGTGTTTATGTCTGGCTGTTTGTAAAATATGTCATGAAACACTGGATGAATTTTAATGAAACGTGGAGAAAACAATAACTGGGGGTGTACATCTACTGTTGAACCCAATTCAAGATGGCCGCCACAACCAACTGACCTCAAAAACACAAAACTGCCTATAATACAGTCAATTGTAGACATTGAGCTCAGATGTGGTGTGGTAGTAGCTGAGAATGATCCCTGGCAGGTATTATAAGCACTAGCAGATTTTGCAAGATCTTTGTTTAGGATTCTGCCTTTAACTATTTAAAGGCAGCTCCCTCTGTCTGTTAGCAAAATATGTCATGAACCACTAGACAGACTTTACAAGAAAAAAAAAAAAAATCTGTACCTCTACAACTGATTAGATTTTAGAGCCAGTCCATTTTAAAATGGCTTCCATAGCCAACTCGCCTAAGAAAAAACAGAAACAGCCATAATTCACTTAATTTTACAGCTGTCGAGCTCAGATTTGGCGTGGTAGTAGCTGAGAGTCATCCCTAACACATTCTCTGAGCGTGACATCTCGCAATATCTTATGAGGTTGTTTATAATGGCATTTCCAAGGTTTGACCAAAATGGCTACGGGTTCTCAACACAAGATGGTCTTCGTCTCAAACCTTTGCATGAGAGGCGGCGGGCTGTGTGCATTCATTCCAGGATTTGAATTATTTGCGGTCAGAAACAGACAAGGAGCACTTGCACCTTCTTCCTTTGTGCCTCTCTCCTGCTCTCAGGCCTCACAGGTAAAGTTGTTGCTATGCAACAGCCAAGTTGCATGGCAGGAGCGTTGCTTTATGTTGATTAAAGGTTGTTACACTGCTGAGCTTTTGTGTCCAAAGAGCCCGACTCGCTCTCTCTCTCTCTCTGACTCTTGGTGCTTCAGAGACTCGTACCCTGTATTGTCTCTCTAAATTTGATCTTTGAAGCTGTAAGTAGCCCGAAGGAGCCCAGGTATTGAATTACCAGTGTTTAAAGCGTGAGAAGGGGCAGCCTCTAACCTCTGGAGTAGTTCCACTTGATACACAGCTCCCCCTGCTGGAGTCTGAACACAACTGCAGGTCAAGTGTGTTCATTTCTTTTTAACTCAGTGTCACAAATCAGTGACTGAATGTTACACCCACACACAACACCTTCTGTTTTATGAATCCAGAGGGACTGAAAAGGAACTTGGAACTGAACCAAAAAATGGGAAAATTCTTTGACTAAACACCAGAATCACATCGCATCAGTTAGTTTTTTTTTTATACTGGAAAAGCAGGAAAGAAAATGGATGGATGTACAGTTTACCGCCACCAAATGTCACAGCACACAAGTTCTGATTGAGCCACATGTTTTAATTTAGATCTTCTGTCTGCTGCTGAGAGGCAAAAATGTATCTTTTTACACGTTTATGTGTTCATCTCATGAGTCACTGGACAGATTTTCCTAAAGCTCTGTGAAAGGTACCACTGGGTGTGCGTCTACAACTAATAACCTTTTGGAGTCATTCTAATTCAAGATGGCTCCCACAGTTAAGTGACCTTAGCAAACACAAAAATGGCTGTAACTATTGAGCTCAAATGTGGTGTGGTGGTAGCTGAGAGTCATCCCTATTTGTGTACATCCTGAAAGTATTCTGTGCTTCACCTTATTCTGCATTTTGTTAGAACAGGAATAAAATCAACATAATAATATCTAAAAGCTAAATTAGCCATCTGGTAGCTAAAAGATGAACTTAGTAAGTCAAGTTTATTTATAAAGCACTTTTCATCAACAAGACGATACAAAGTGCTTTACATCATGAAAACATAAAAATACAGAGTCAAAACACACAACAATATCAAAATATGAATCTAAATGAACTCTAAAATAATCTAAATGAAATCATGAAAACACACATAACAATATAAAGTTAAAACTAAACATATCTAAAACGAGCTAGGATAGTAAAAAGAAAATAAAGCAGCTAAGAGCTCAAATTAGCAAAACCAGAGCTACAAGCTACAATTTACTAAATCGTAGCTAAAAACTAGAATTAACAAAACACTGGCTTAAAGCTGAAATTAGCAAATTGTAGCTACATGCTGAACGTAGCAAAACAGTAGCTAAAAGCGAAATGTAGCAAAATGGCCGTTAAAAGCTAAAAGTTTGTGTAATTTTCACTAAAAATTGGAGGTAGCAAAAGAAGAAAACTAGAATGCTGAAGCAGATTTCAAAGAGAACAATGTATTTGATTTATACAGGTAATTTTATTTTAAATAAAGTTAAATATTAAGAAAATTATAAAAGTCACTATTCAAAATCAAGCTGAATGTTTTGATATATGAATGGTGAAAATAGCACAAGAGAATGCAGAAGTAGTACGATATTAAAAACATACAGAAGAAAGCCCCTCAGTCAGGCAGCGATGTGCAGTGACGCCTCTGTTTTCCACCCTGACCCCTGTGTGTCCTCAGGTCCCCTCCCTCATTCCCGTCCTGCTCTTCCGACTGTCTCAGGAGAAGAATCCTGGTCTCTGTCATTCTGTGCTCAACTGCCTGCCGAACCTCGGGACTCACAAGGTGCCTCACAAAATTCGACTTGACAGGTGAAACCGTTACGTTGCCTGTGCATCACCTGACCCTCTGCTCTGCTGTTCCAGCTCTGTATCCCCGTGGTGCTGCAGACTCTCCACATGCTGGCTGCTGCCCCCAAGCTGAGAGCTGTGGTGATGCGTCTCATGACTGCTCTCTGGACAAAACAGGTTTGTTAAACAGGAAAACTGCAAACGCTAATGTTATCTTTTCAGAACTTTTCTCGAAATGTGTCTTTGGTTCATCTCGAAAGGACCGAGTTTACCCAGAGCTGCAACGTCTGATGGGCCAGCTGGACGCCAGGGGAGTGGTGGGGAGGGACACCCAGTGGGAGCTGATCCTGGCCCGGGCTGCGTGTCTCCGGGACATCTGCAGAGAGAGGTCCCAAACACACACAGACACCTGACGATGTTCCCTCTCTGAGCTGGGACAGACATTCATTATGCTGCTGTTTTACCTTTCAGAGCTGGTTCACATTAGGAAATTCCTGCAGGAAGTGACCGCTTGCTGCATATGAAGTGCTACAGCTCGCTGCTGCTGCCACTTTTTATGTTTGTGAATAGCCAAAGAAATAATATTTGCAAGATCCACTATAAAATTTTGAAGATTTGATATGTTTTAAGACGTCAGCTAAATCTTCCCACCGCTCGATTCCCTCCCCCAGAATGACTCGACTCCTGTCCACTCTTTTATTTACAGCTTTTAGTTGCTATTACTTACAGAAACATTCTTCAGGGTTCAGTGAAGATGAAAAGGATGTGAGAAAACACCTTTACTTCAATGTATTTCTACTAGCTACGGCAACTCTGCCAGGACAAACGACACTGCGCACAAACTACTCTGCTGGCAGCACAGATTAATGTTAATAAAACTGATTTCTGACATTCTTTCATGTCTGCAATATGATTCATTTACAAATAGATTCAACCTCCCACCCCTATTTTTATTGATGTCAGAAGTTTCTGACTTTTATGATGTTAACAACTAGAAAAACATGAGACTTTTTCTATGTAAGGCCTTCAGTCTTTGAATGTTTAATGCTTCTGTGTGTCAGGCCCTACCAGCATGGGGGCGACATGCTGGCTGCCATTTCCCTCACTCTGAAGCAGAGCGTCCGACCCGACTTGGCCACCCCTGCTGCTCTCGCCCTGCAGGGTTTACAGGAGCTGTGCAGAGCCGAGGTACCACACCTGGGCAGCAAAAATATGGATTTTTGTGTTTTTTAAATGTCTTGTACTGTGTGACGTTATAGTAGCATCAACAGTCTGCGGTCAGAGTCAGATCAGGACCTGGTTTGACTCCGTAAATGTTTCTCAGGTAGTGGACATGATCTCAACATGGAAAAGCCTTGGACCCGAGCTGAGATGCGACTCCCGTCCACTGATGGTTAAAGCCATAGCTGAGCTTCTGTCGCTGGTTCCCCAGCTCGCTGTAAAATCTGAGGAATATGAGGTACTTCATCAAATTTATTACCTCTTTTTATGGACTCCCTAATGCACTCATTCTGTTATATGAGCATTTTGTCTTTCTGTCAGACCGTATTTGACCACAGTAAATGTGCTCAGCTGAATGGTAAACATTGACTGTAAAAATCACAAAAAAAAGTCTTTTTAGTCTTCATTATTTCATGTATTGTTTCTTCCATCACAATGTTCTAATCAGAAGAGGACATGAAAATCATTAAGCTTGGTATTTATCCTTTTTGTCTGCATGTACATAAATGTACATAAAGTTCAAGTTATCCGTCCTTTCTGTGTTTCCTTCCAAGCAGCCATATTTTTTTGTAATCTTTATACACCTGTCCTAAGATGGGATTTATTACATTATGACGCCACATGTTCGTTCATCTGTCTGTGGACAGTTTATTGTCTGAGATTTACATTGATAACCCTTTAACATAGACAGCTGCACAGCTGGACACTTTATGGGTCAAGGAGGATCCCTATGGATTTTAAAGTCACGGGGGTCAAAGGTCAAGGTTACAGGTGGACCCTTTGTGAAAATCTTGTCTGGGCTCCAACTTCAGACACATGTATTCAGGATTGTTGTGTGAGGGAATTCATACTTTGGATTGTAATTACTCTGACCATTTGGACTTTGGCTGCTTTTTACTCATTTTTAATTAAATAAGAACTTTTAGGAATCACCTTATTGGTGTTAAAATACTATTTTATGTGTCAAACTGTTTTTTTTTAAACGTTTTGCAATACAACAAGAACAAATTGTGTCAGTGTGACAGGCTGGTGGTAACAAAGAATCTAAAACAACAATAATCCACTTTGGTCCTGACTGTGTTCAGACTAGCCATTAGCTCATCAGTCCTGTCAGATTTAAAATTTCTCCAAACGGAGGTCGTTCAAACAGTTTTGTGCAACAGGTAAGATGTTACTCATTGCAGCCTTTGCACAGAACCCCACTTCAGAATGGCCTGAATATTGAAGCACAGATGACAGCTGGTCACTGTTTCCTACTTATTGATAAACCTTATGAACTTTTTTTGACTGAAATAAGCAGAAATTAGATAAATAAAACCACTGCATGAAACAAGAATTCACCTCAGCTTCCAATGATGTGTTTTCTTAAGAGTCACGTTATTTTTTACAGCTGAGTTTGAGCAAAAAGATCTTAAACAAAATTCAAAAAAACTCTCCTGTTTTTCCTTCAGAAACTGAAAGATGAGGTAGTCGCCTTCCTCTGGAATTATGCAGCAAGCAAGGTTTGTGCCCTCATCTCTCGTATTCCTGTTGTGTGTTTTTGTGTTACAAAGTCTGCCTCTAACAATTATTTGAATTTTGTTTGTTGTATTTTAAAAAAATTGATCTGTTCTCTTTGAAATTTAGCTAATTTGAGTTAGACAATGTTAGAGAATAAATGATTCAGTACCGTACATACAATTATCTCTAGTATGTCCAGTGTTTCCTTAAATTTGCTCTCAACATTTTTCTCTTTGCCCCGCTCAGATATCAGTCCCAAAGTTATTTTTGTAAAACAGTATCTGCATCTAAATACTGTGTTGTGTTTGTGTGGAAGTGTCTGTAAAAGCTGACTGTGTGTGTTCGCTGTAACAGGATCCAGAGGTGGCCAGCTGTGGATACAAAGCTTTGACAGCCTTTCCTGTAGCAGTGCACACAATACTTCACCTTCCCGAGCCAGTAAGAGTCTCCTATTTCACTCTGTTTCTGCAGGTCTTTTTCACCATCTGAGCGCAAATAAAAGCTTGTTTTTTCATGTAACAAGTTACACAGTAGGTCATCAGATCAACTCTATTTCTAAACCACATTTAAAACAACCAAAGTTCTGTACAATGGAGCCATAAAACAATTAAAACACAGACACAAAAGCCAAAAACCTAAAACAGAAATTGAGATGAAAGCAAAGGCAAAATTAATTAAATGCCAAACCCATTAATTGCAATTAAAATCCAAAGAAAGTAAATGTCTTGACTTGTGTTTTAAAAGCTTCAACATAATTAATCTGGAATGTTTCATCAGCAAAAAAAAGGATTTTCCTTACGGACTAATCTAGAATGTGAACACAGAAGAGATGGGTTAGAATAGGCACTTTATTGTCCCCAGGAGGAAATTATTTCTTAGTGATTAAACATGACATTCTCATAAAATAAAAATAAAGGCACATTATCTCCATGCAAACGCACAGTAAAGACAAGAAAAATGCTAAAAGCCCAGTTATGTTTAAGGTCATACTGTCTCTTTTCCTGGTACCAGTAAAACGTCTGAACCCTCCAAGACGTGTTGCCTCCAGTGAAGTATTGTTCGATACCAGAACATCTTTAGTTATCATAGGAAACTGCAACGTCCAAAAGTAATACAAATAATAATTAAAACAAGTTAAATTATTTAAATTAATTAATAATATTTGTTTTCAATTATCACTAAAAAATAATAAGTAATAAAAAATGTCAAACATTTTTGAAATGTGCATCAGATCTAAACTGCAGAACAGGATGTTTATTAACAAAAGGAATTAGGTATTGATACAAGACAACAAACATCTTGGGTTTATACTGTCTATCGTGAAATAAATGGAAATGAACAATTTTCATCCAAATGTTTTCTGAATTGTGACTGTAAGGTACCTGTATGCTGCGTTTACTTTAAATCGATGAATACAGAAAGATGTTTGAGCTGGATCTGTCTGATCTGTAGGCTCGGCCGGCTGGGACGATGTTACAAAAGGAAGGCGATGATGATGATGATGATGATGAAAAACAAAGTGAGGAAGAGGAGAAGGATCTTTCAGTCCCTGGTTCTTCTTATGTGAAACTGATGGCTCTAACCTCCATCTCTGTTCTACCAGGTACGTTAATCTTAATCCCTGACTAAAAGCTTTGATTGATACGGTAAGATATCCTTTGGTGTTGGCACATTTTGGGCTGCTTGTGCTGCAGATAACTTCTAACAAGAACAGGCGGTCCATGAAACTTTGTTGGTCATGTTCAGAAGGGGATAATAGAAGATTTTTTTTATTTTGTTATACAGGTTGTGTGGAGTAGCTCCTAATAATGATGTTTTCCTTTTTAGCTTTTGAGCCCTTCCTGACCTCCCTGGTCAAACAGGAGATGAGTCAGATGCCTCGAGGAGTGTACTTCTCTGCTCTGAGGGGGGGTAGCCTGCGTTCGGACCAAGGCAAAACAGTGGCAGGGATCCCGTCCTTCATGCTCAAAACCTACGAAAAAAACAAGCAGCCTGGGCTGAAGCCCGGACTGGCAGGTCAGTAAAATCTCTGCTCAGATTGGTTCTTCTCCTCTGTAATAAACTCATTTTGTTCTCAGCTATCTGTGTGGTAATGAAATTCAAACATTTGGTGTACAAAAACTGATTACGAACTCAAATAGTGAATGGTCATGTTGACTGATGCAGATGGATTTAGCCTTAGAAACTAATCTAACTGGACATTTTACGATGAGGATTATCTTTTTAAAGTCCCTTTGTCTTTATTTGATGCACTGGCTTTGCACAAAAAAAAAAGAGTTTACCTGTTTAACTCAAAAGGATCCTGGAAGCCATCAGTATGCATGGTGAAGCAGTGCTTTACATACAGTAGGGTGCAAAAATTATTCAACCCTTTAGTATTATTTCTAATTTGTTGCCTTACAACCTGGAATTTAAATGTTTTTTAATTTATTATGTATTATAAATAATGAATGAAGCTAAATGGAGTATCAAACCTGTTGTAAATTATTCTAAAAATGATATAAAACTAAAAGGTGCCCCAACAACATAATGAGTTTGAGAAACATCTAAAACCTGCAGGGTAGTGGCCCTCTAGGACCAGGACTGGACACCAATGTTTCTAGAGTCTCTGCAGGTCCAGTTTGTACTTTTCAAAAGAAACGCTCAGCTGGTTTCTCTGCGTGTTTCAGCTGGTCTGCTGCTCTGTTACGAGCTTCCCGTGCAGACAGACCGCAATGGAAGGCCGATCGATCGTTTTCTCGTGAGCCGCAGCCGCAGCTACCAGCAGACCCTGACGGCCCTCATTCACGAAGTATAAATCCTCTTCTCTGGTGTAGTTGCTCAAACCAAAGAAACTCCTTCAATCTGCTTCTCTTGGCATGCAGGTGAACATTCAGCCGTCTGAGTGGCACCGTGCTCTTCTCCTGCCGCAGTCATGGAGGGGTTTCATGAGCCGAGCTTTCCATGCTGCCCTGCAGGTTGGTGCTTCGAGTAAAACAAGGACTGTGTTCTTCTCTGTTGTCTTTGGACCCAATGCTAATACTGATGGAATAATTAACACACCCTTATAGTGAGGTTTGGTGTAAAGGTTATGAACAATTAATATCATGCCTGTTGTAGATAGCTCTTTGAACAAACTAAGTTTGGAAAAACAGTTTAATTGTGACAGGGCTGATGAGCTAAAGGCTAGTCTGAGTACATCTAAGACCAAAGTGGACTTGTGCCATTTCAAAGCAACTCCAGTCTCCAAACATGCAGAGTGGTTCAAACGTTTAAACATGAACATCGTTGTCAGCTTGTTTGTTTTGTACTTTATTTCAGTGGTTATTTGGAAGTGCAAATAGCAGCAGCAACTAGCTGTAGCACTTCCAATGTGTGCAGTTTGTGATCCTGCAGGAATTTCATAATATTTCTGCAAAAATAATCTAGAAATCTTTAAATAAAAAAAATCCTCTTTGGAAGTGGGTCCACTCGGACGGCATCGACAAGCTAATAATGACTTGTTTGAGTGAAGTTTTAAACTAAACCAACTTATTTTAAGAAAGAAGATACAGCCATTTTGGTCTAACCTTAAAAGTAACAATATGTAAGATGTCACCCTCAGAGTCTGTGTTGAGAATCACTCTCAGCTACTACCACATGAAGTTGTGGGTCATTTTCTGTTAAATTGAGTGAGTTAGAGCCAAAAGGTAATCAAGTGTAGATGCTGATCTGATTACTTACATTAACATCTGTTCAGTGGATCATGAGATATTTTGCTAACAGACAAGCTGGGGTGACTCCGGCAGGAAATGCCAAAGTTTGAAGCAAAGATCCCATGCAATGAGTAGCACCTGGAGAACTGCTCAGTTATTCCTGCTGGAAGTGACCCCAGCCTGCACCAGAAGTGCTACAGGTTGTGTTTGCTGCTGTTTGTGATTGTAAATATCCACACGGTTTCATGTAAAGAAAAATGGAATGCAAAATTGACAGTGGTGTAAATGTTTATACAATTGTGTTTTTGAGATTGGAGATGGCAGCAACCCACTTAGCTCATCAGTCCTGTCCAAATGATACTGTTTTTCAAACTGAGGTCATTCAAAGAGCTGTCTACAACAAGTACGATTTTATCCGTTCATAACATGAAACTCCATTTCAAAATGTCCAGAATATCCATGTAGGATATTAGAGATATGCAAGTTAGGTTAGGTAAATGAATAAAACAAAAGCAGAACACCATCCTTGTATCCAAGGAAGATCTTAAAGATGAATTTTTTTGTATCGTGTCAGAAAATGAAATTTTACAGCATTTAAATGGTTTCATTGTGATCTTTTTATTTCACGTCTGGACTTTTTTTGGGATGACTGTTTCATGCTCTGATCCCATACAGTTTAGTTGTTGAAGGGTAAAGGAAAGTGTTTGCTTGTTGCGATACAGAAGACTGGTTTGTGTTCATGTTCAGGGTCGACTTGCTGATCTGGAAATGCAACAGAAACAGGGCAAAGAGAGCCCAGAGGAGCTGCAGTACAAACAGCACTGTGCCTGGCTGTGGTGAGAAGCACCCTCACACATTAACCCACTTCACTACTATTTAGTTGGAAACTTCATATTGTCCCTAATAGTGTGAACCCGACTCAGCATTCATACGATTACATTAGCCTGGTTTTATTTTTCCATTCGTTTCTGAACCCTTTAATTCTGCATACTTTGTGTTATTTTAACCATTTCTAAATGAAAACATTCAGCTCGTTCAGGACATTGTTGCTGTGACTTTTGTTTTTTGTAACTTTTGTACTTTTCAAAATATTTAACTTTATTAACAAATAACCTCTTCGTAAAAAAAGATGGTGATCTCCTCAGTTTCTTCAAAAACATTGTTCTCTTTGAAATCTGCTTCAACACATTCTCTCTGTTTTTGTCTTCTGATGCTCCTTTTAGTGTGTAGCTACTGTTCTGTTACTTTTAGCTTTTAACTCACCTTTATCTACTTTCAGTTCTTTAGCTACTGTTCTGTTACTTTTAGCTACTAGTTAGCCTTTTGTTACTGTACCTTTTAGTTAGCATTTTGGTAACTTTACCTTTTAGCTAGGCGTTTAAGTGCTTTTAGCTAATGTTTTGGTATGTTTGGCAAGCACTTTTCTACTTTTAGCTTGTGTCTTGCTATTTTCACCTTTTAACTAGTGTTCTGCAACTTTTAGCTTTATCAACTCCAGAAACTTTAGCATATTTTAGCTGTCATTTAGCTTACACTGTATTTTCACAAAAAAAAGCTGTTCACTGGTTTATTTATGAAATTCTTCTCTTTCTTTCTTTATAAAAGCTGCTCCTTTTAGCTTTGTGTAACATGAAATGTCAGGAGGTTTGTGCTCATGTTCATTTGAATAGAGAAAGACTTGAGTGAGTTGACAGTCCTCATTTAGAACATTAAAACAAAAACCTTATCATTAGCAAGATAAGACGTCTAAGATAAGATAAGAACTTTATTGAGCCCGCAGGAAATTGTCTAAACAAGTTAAAAGCTTCCTGTGAGCTGAGTGACTGATACTCTGATCAGAGGGGAGAGGCTGTTTTTTTTGGTTGATCTCTGCCTGTGCTTTCCTCCTTTCATCTTCTCCTCTTCATCATAATTTGTCTCCGTGTTTTTGTCATCTCTCACAGGGCCAGAGATCAGCTGGCAGATGTTATCAAAGCTGCTACAAAGTGAGTCCCTAGCGTGTTTGCATTCACAGGATGTGTTGCATGGCTGTGTGATGTACGGTTAACTGTACCGCATTCAGTTCAACCAGATGAACTGGCACAAGCCTTACTGCTGCTGCGTGGCTCTGTCTGGTTCTCAGGGACAGTCCGGTTGTTCAGGGGAACTCCATCCTGGCTCTGAGCGGCCTGGCTGCTGTCCTCGCCAAGTACGAGAGCAACCTGCCCACCGACGGCAACGGCAGCCTTGGAGTAAGACTCAGAGTTACAGACAAAAAGTCATGGTTTGTTTGAAACCACATGCCATGAAACATCTTTTTTCAAAATTCCAACCTTCTGGCATTCAGAAACAATAAAAAGAAAGTATTGTAGTCAGTTACAATTGTTTTTTTTAGATCAAGTAGACAAAAACTTATGGAATTACTCTATTTTGCAGTTCTAACAGACATCAGCATCAGATTCAATCTGTTAATTAGTCTTCAGTTAAGGAGACCTGCTGCATGAATCATGGCTCCAACACCAGCTGAAACAAAGGAGAGGATTCTAAAACCTCTTCATAAACGTAAATCATCACAGAATGTTGGTTGTTCTCAGTCAGCTGTGTCTAAAATCTGGACCAAGTACAAACAAAATGGGAAGGCTGTAAAATGGAAAAATACTGGTGAACCAAGGAAGACATCAAAGTGTCAAGAAAGAAAACCTAAAACGTCTTTAAAACAGAAAATGAACAAGAAAACAAATGAGAAACAAGTGGACAGAAACTGGAGTCAATGTCTGTGACCAAACTGTAAGAAATCATTGAAAAGAAAAGGGATTTACATAGAAAAGACAAACAAAAGCCCTCATTACCACCCAAACAGAAAGAACAAGGTGGTGGTGGGCTAAAGAGAAGCAGTCTGGACTGTGGCTGACTGGATGAAGGTGTCATGTCAGGCAAAGACATGGGGAGATGGCAGTCATTACATCTTCAATAAATATCAAAGTCTATGTTGTAATTTTGGACACTTTTCTGGTTCCATCAGTTGAAAGGATGTTTGGTGATGATGACTTCATTTTTCAAGATGATAATGGATCTTACCACAGGACAAAGGACATGAAAACTTTCCTTCAAGAAACATAATGTCAGTGACATGGTCTGTAAATAGTGCAGATCTCAATCCAGTTGAAAATCTTCAAGTGGAAATTGACAAAAATGGTCAATAACAAGACTCCAAGCTGCAAAGCTGATCTGGAAACAGTAATAAGAAACAGTTGGAGCCAGATTGATGAAGGTCCATGCCTCAGAGAATTCAAGCTGTTAGAAAAGCAAGAGGTGGTGCAACAAAGTACAAATGGAGCAGCCTTTTTCCTTAAATTTGAGTGATTCAGATTTTTTTTCCCTCTACTTAATCTAAAAAAGCAACTTTGATGACAACAATGTTTCTTTTTTTATCGTTTCTTAACGCCAGAAGTTTGGAATTGTGAAAAATAAGGGTTTTGTGGCATGTCTGTGATTTATTTATATTTTTTATACAAAATTAAACAATTGAAAGAACATCGTACAAGAGCAGTGATTCCGTAATTTGTGCCAGGGGTTGTAGACGGCTTTGAAAATGTGCTTTTGTCTCTGTAGGCTGGACCAGAATTTGTTCCTACTGCGAGCTGGTTGTCCATGGTGCTGGACACCCTGCTCAACATCATCAGCAGCAGCTACAAGGCCAGCGGACAAGTCTTCCCCTGGTTTCTTCATGTAAGTTTTATCAAAAATGCAGTATGAATGCTGAGGGCTAAATGATTTGGCTCAAAGTTAAAACGATCGAAACAAAAGCTAACATTAGCTGGCCAAAAGCTAAACTGACTAAACAAAAGCTGAAAGCTAAAACCAGCAGAACAGTTTCTAAAAGTTAAAACTATCAACAATAATAAAGATAGACAAAGCATCTCTGCTTGTCTGTTTTTTTGGGCGCTGCCACGTTATCTTTTGGAGCCAAAGTCTGCACACTATGTGGGGCTGTACCCTCAATACAGCATCTCACCAAAACACTGGTCTAACTCGCTAACAGGCTCTGACACTGTCCGTCACGGTGTTACATGAACCTTTTCTTTAAACCTCAGATATCTGTATCTCAGATATCTAGAATTTTTTTTTTTTTTATTTAAGTCAGAAAAATGTCCCATTTTTTCACATAGAGTAACAGGACTTAAAAACTGTGCTACCCAGTAGGCAGTACAGTTCCAATGTGGCTTCAACTTCCTGCTTCCTGCCCTGTTTCTAGTTATAGTTTATCTCAATGGCTAAAACCAGCAGAACAGAATCCAAAAGCAAAAATTAGTAAAACGGTACATAGAATCCAAAATGTGCAAAACAGTAGCTAAAAGCTAAGACTAGCAACTAGTATCTAAAAGTGAATATCAGTTAAACAGTTGAAGACTGTGGTTGGTAAGTGACAAAATGTGGAAAAGATCAGGGGGGGAGGATGAAGGCTCTTTCAAGGCCCTGTAAATATTTGTGCTCTGTGATATTTTGATCTCAGCACCCCAGCAGCTGAGGGTGGACAGACTGACAGGTAATATTTTCCTCCTCCCCAGCGCTCGTACTCAGGCGAGAACACAGCGAGTGCCATCGCTCGCTCCTGTGCCAGCCTGGCCTTGTCCCTGCTCGTCCCGGTGTTGGTGGTCTGGCAGAGGGACGGCGTTGTCCAGGTCCTCTCTGCACTGAAGGCCGGCCTGCCGGGCTCCCCCACCGCCGACGACTCCCAGGCCGTTCAGTTCCATTCGGGCCTCGCCCTCGGCATGGTGCTGTCCAGCCTGCAGCACCAACGCCTCAGGTACAGGGTCTGTGAGAGGAGGGCGCTCACTCGCACACCTAGAGGGTCTCATCAGTCTGTCTGTCTGTCTGTCCTTACTCAGTGACGTCTCTGCTCAGAAGGACGCTGATCTCCTCTTCAGCTCTCTGGAAGCTCTGGAAAGTTGCTCCTTCAACCCCAACCTGGAGTACAAGTGAGTGCATGTGCAGACAGATTTATAGTGGCAGGTGAAAGGTTAAATAAGGTTTTTGACCTCGTCTCTGCATGTGTGGATGTTTGCAGCATTTTATAAAGGTTTAATATTCTGGAGTCCACTTTGTTTGTTAAGAAAACATCTCATGAACCACAGGACAGATTTTAATGAAACTCTCAGAAAATAATCACTGGATGCACATCGACGACTGATACACTTTTAGAGAGTGGCTGTAACTCAGAGAGTTTCACCTCATTATATCGCATAAGATCGCACATAACGTCATTTTCACAGTTTGACCAAAACAGCCATAACTCGATTCCTTCTCGTCATATCATCATCTTAGTTTAAAACTCTGGCATGAAAGGCGGCGGGTAATATGCATTCCTTCAGTTATTAAATGTTTGACAGTAATGCCAGGATTTTTTACCCTAATTTATGATCTGAGAATTAGTTTGAACCAGATCGACACGACTCCTCT
Source organism: Kryptolebias marmoratus (assembly GCF_001649575.2). Lineage (NCBI taxonomy): Eukaryota > Metazoa > Chordata > Actinopteri > Cyprinodontiformes > Rivulidae > Kryptolebias > Kryptolebias marmoratus. The sequence goes on from NC_051436.1 coordinate 16,307,102, forward strand.
TTCTTCCTGTTCCCCAGCACCGGCTGTGTGTTGGGTCTGGGTCTGGTGCTCTCAGCCCTCTGCAGTAGTGGGCAGGTGGACCATCATGTCCACGTCAGCCGAACCCTTGACAAGCTACTGGCCAACCTGCAGGACAGCAGTGGGCAAGGACGCATGCTGCAGGAGGTACAACTTCACCGCGATGATGGTTGATTTGATTGTTCTGTTCAGTGTGAGCTGTGTTGTTCCAATAGCTCCTCTTGTTTCTGCCTAAATAACCATGTAATGTGAAACTGATGATTAGTAAAGGTTTACACTGTGTGTGTTTGGCACTGCTATAAGATTTATGGTTTTCTCTCCAATCCCCTCAGAGCAAGGCTTGAAGTGGAGGGGGAAAAAGTGCTGATAAACTTAAACTATTAAAGAGAGAGAGGAGGACAAAGAGCTTATGGCTCATGGTTGGGTAAAACATATTCTCAAACTCAGTAGTGACAAAACCGAGGTCCTTCTGATTGGTACTAAATATCCCTTTCTGAGATAAATATTTCTATTTATGTTGACATCTCCCCAGGTTAAGAGTCTGGGTGTCATCCTTTGACAGTCTCATCTAAACAATGTCACTCGCTCAGATTTTTTCCATTTAAATAATATTTCATGAATGCGCCTTTCTTATACACCCGTTAGCACTGCCATCCTGGTCCATGCTGATTACTTTTTGCCTTGGTTGTTGTAACTCCCTTCTTTTTGGTTTACCTGACAAATCTTTCTATAAATTGCACTTAACTCAAAACTCAGCTGCCTGAATTATTTCCAGAACCCCCTCCTTCAGTCATATTCCACCAGTAATATAACTTAGGAACTCCCTATTAAGAACTGCATTATTGAGAAAACCTTACTCCTCGCGTTCAAAGCCATCGTTAAGTTCACCCCTCTGTGTCTTGCTGAGCTCTTTGAGGATTCCCAGCTGTACGTTTTGGTCCTCCTCTTCCAACCACCTGCTCGCCTGTCCCTTATGGGGTTCAGGGCTTTCAGTCTTGGTCACCCCAGCTCTGGAACTCTTTGCCATTGGACATAAAACACTCAGATTGTCCCCACTCCTTTAAATCTTGCCCTAAAACTCACCTTTTCAGACAAGCTTATTCCCTTTAATCCTGGGACTGGGAGCAACTTATTGATGCATTTTATTTTACTATTTGATCATTGTTTTATATTGTGCTGAGTCTTTTCTTGTCTAATGTACCTTGAGTTGAGTAACAAATGATTGCTATTATTATTATCATCACTTAAAGTTGCAGTCGCACTGCTCAATGTTTCCACTAAGTGTCTGACACGGCTTGATATTTGTTGCAGGTTGTCTTTAGTCACAGACAGATAAATGTGCTGTCAGTGATCCTGTCACACTGAACAACCACAGATCACTGATTCAGGCTCACGACTGAAGATTGTCATCTTGAAGGAATAACTGTGAAAGAATTGGGGTTGTAGGGGACGTGGGTACACACAGTGTGTATCCATATCCACATCTTGCACGGCCAAGTTTTAAAACTCCAACCAACAAATCTACTGTACAGCAGCGATCGCACTCTCAGGGTCACTGATCAGAAAATTGATCAGGAAGTTGGTCCCAGCTATGATACTGTGCTCTCTACTAAGTGTCCTTATGTTTATAGTCAGTTTTTCATCTTTCAATAGGGTGTGACTCTGTATGTATTTAGTTTAGCTTTGTTTTTTTTAGGAGCCACAAAGATTTTTGTATTATGTGCAATTTGAGGGAAACAAAATCTGGAAACTGAAACTCTTTTTCTCTGTGTTCAGGTGTTGTCGTACTCTGTAGCATGTGTGAGTGTCTCTGCCTTCAGTGGAGGTCTGATTGATGCGTCTAAAGCTGAGGAGATCATGAACTCTCTGCGCACCCTGACCGAGGAGAGCCAGCAGGTCAGGAGGATGGGCCCTCACTGAGAATTGTTGCATCTTGTTTGTATTTTTTCTCCCCCCCAAAAAAATCTCATTGTACAGTATGCACGGACCAGTTACCGGTTAAAAGTCAGTGTCAAAACCAGGACATTTTATGTCATGTTGTTCCGTAATTTAAATGACATTTACACTTTATTCTTGAAACTTAAAAAAATATATACAAATTTTTTTCATAGTCTGGAGAAACACCTGTCTCTCTTGTCAAGATTTAACTATTTTGAAACAAAGGTTTGCAACAAGCCACAAGAGTTAGCATGTTAGCAGGTGAAACCCTACAGCAGGCTCACTACTTGGGCTAATAACCCACTGATTAATTAACTACCATCAGCTTGTCATGAATGTTTCTTTATAAAGGGCTGAACATCAAAGAAGAAGTAATATTATGTGCAACATGCATCAGAATTTCATATTGGCCCATGCCTAATGTAAAAAATCTTAATGTAAAAATATTATCCATGTAAGCTCTAGATCATCATTTTTAAGACCCTCTGAAGTCTAACCCTTGTCTCCAGACTCCAGGCTTCTCTCTGGCTCTTGGGTTAGTCATCCATGGGCTCTCGGTGTCGGGCCATGGTAAAGCCGAGGACCTCCACCCTCGTCTGCTGGCTGCGTGGATCAAAATCCTACTGGCAGAGGTGCAACAAGTGCATTCTACGTTCAGGCAAAACCTCTGTGTATTCAGAACAAGGGTGGTTGACAGTAATGAGTGGAACGTCACAGCTCTGTGATTCTTTTTATTCAGCTGTAAGGTGTCACACTTCAGATTTGTATTTGTGTTTCAGGGTTGTCCCACAATGCAGCGACTGGCTGCTGCCAACGGTCTGGTGGCTTTAGTTGGATCGGAGAGTTACCTCATCCAGGTAAGAAGTCATGTGCTCCTCAGAGCTGCGTCCACCAATCCTGGTCTTTATAAAACAGAGACATTGTTGATGTTTTCAGACAAAACTGTGACCAAATATAACCTGATCAAGACTGTTTTCTGGAAGAGTTTTCTTGTTGTTGCAGCTGAAGGGCGAGCTGGAGCTTTCCTCCCAGCAGCAGAGCAGACTGAATGAGGTTATTCGGGCCATGACACAGGTAGCTATGGTGATTTTTTCTTCTGGTTCCTGAACATATTTGATTCTTTTGAAAGCGTGCCATTAAGGATTCCATTTCTTTGTTTTGTATTTGCATACGAGCCACAGCTTCACAACAGCTTTTGGTTGTTTGTTGCAGATCATAACCTTTTCCGGAGCCATTGGTTTGCAGTCCAACAGTGCCTGTTTGGTTGGCCTTTTGTATCTGGCTCATGTATCCACCAGTCACAGTCACACAGCAGGTAATATGAATTCATTTCTGAGCCTCGACCTCTTTTGATGACTTGTCACAATAGAGAATGTTCTTTTTTTGTATTTTCTCACCATGTTTCCTGTATATGGGGTTTTTTTTCTTTTAGAGGATCTGTCTTCTCTCTTTGGCTGCAGCCTTTTGTTTATTTAAGCTGTGTTCAAAGTCTCCATGTGTTCACTCTTTCATCCTTTTTATAGTGGGTAAACAAGCAGACAAATGAGTGGACCACTGTAACCAATTTAAATGCAGCCCTCAGGTACCCAGAATGCAGTGCGCTTTTAGGTTGTGTGGCTACCAAGAGTTCATTCTCTATTGTTGCTAACCAAGTACGTCCTGTCATGGAGAATTCCCTGCAGAATAATGTTCAGTGGATTTGAGAGACACAACAAGATGTTCAAGTTGTTAATTTAACCTCTAGTCTTTTAAAACGTCAAACTAATCCATCGTCTGTAGGATAGTCTTCTCTATAGAGGCTCCACCTCTGAACACCCAGGACTCAAAGTACTGGATACTGACAGCTTGGTGGCAAGAACCACAGTGGAACAGAGATCTAGAGGAGTGCACACTCTGTTAGGAAAATATTATTTTAGGCAGATGGTCATAGTATTAAGGCTGATTTGTTCTTTTCTATCCACTCAGTTCCTCAAGATTTCACTTACCTCTCAGAGAAAAGCGTCATCAGATCCATCATGGACTTCATCACAGAAGCTGGCAAAAAAGGTTTGCACACCTGAACCCCCGGTAAGCGCAGTGTTTCTTTTAAACAACATATTACAGCTGAGCATCCCTCTCCTTGTGCACTCAGGTCCAGAGTTTTCCCACCCTGCTCTGGTTAAGACAGCTTTGACCCCACTGGCTTCAGTTGGGCTCAACTTTCAGTTCCCCCCAGTTAACTGGAGTGCTGTTCTGTCTCCTCTAATGAGACTGGGTTTTGGTAAAAAAAACAAAACACTGTTGCCTTTTTGTACAACAGAGTTACCCACAGGATTTAAGCGCTGGAACCTATGTAACCATTTGTTTTTTTGTCTTTGACAGGAGAGGATGTGCAGCATCAGTGTGTGGTGTTGGCAGCGTCTCAGGCTCAGTCTTCCCGAAGTGCTTCCCTCTTCCTGGGCTTGTGGCTGTCCCCCCCTCTTGTGCATAGTCTTAGTGTAAGTAATTCTAGTCTGTGTAGTCCCTGTATAACCAAAGCAAGAGCTGTGTCCTTGATCTTGTCCCGGGTGTGGGTTGTACTCTCCCAAGGCTGTTCCTTGTCTTTGATCCTGTGTGGGGTGTTCATGGACAGGACCTGAAGGTGCAGTCATAAAGAAGAGGGTGTATTATTTGTGAACATCAGAGCCTCATCTCTGATTTTTGCGGATAATGTGGTTCTGCTGGCGTCTTTAGGCCCTGAACTTTAGCGTGCACTGGGAGGGTTTGCAGCTGGTGTCAGAGTCAGCTTCTCTAAGTCCGATGTCATGGTTCTCAACTCAAAAACAAGTGGAATGCTCCATTTGGTCAGGAGTGAGTCTTTGCCTCAAGCAAAGGAACATCTTGGACTCTTCCTCGTCTTGTTTACAAATGGATGGAGCAGAGATGACCTACGGATCAGGGCTTCGTTCTCAGTGATGAGTGCTTTGCTGCAGTTTGTTGAGGTGAAGAAGGAGCTGAAAGACAAAGCTCTCAATTTGCTTATCCATTTACATTTCAACTCTCACCTATACTCATGTGATATGGATCATAACTGAAAGACCCAGATCCTGGATCTTTCAGCTAGTGATCTTTATTTTCAGGCTGGACAGGCTCAGCCTAGAGATAAAGCGATAAGTTCCGTCTCCTGAGGGAAGCTCGGAGTAGAACTGCTGCTCCTTCGCATAGAAAGAAGTCAGCTGAGGTAGTTCAGGCTTCTGAACAGGATGCGTCTTGGACGCCACCCTCTGAAGGTTTTCCTGGCACATCTCACTGGGAGGAGACCCCAGTGAGGACCCAGAACTCACTGAAGGGATTCTTTATCCTCTCTGGTCTGAGATCGCTTTAGAATACGTCAGGAGCTGGAGAGTGTTGCTGAGGAGAGGAGTGTCTTGGTTTTACTCCTGGACCTGTTTCAGATGAATGGATGGATGAACTCATTGATTGATTCCACATCACAGACAAATATAAGAGGTTGGTAGCAAATGGCCCAGATCAGAGGCAAAAATTGGTTTTGTAGATGGTCATTAAAAGCTCTGGATCAGATTAAAGACTTCATTTGTGCGGTTTGCCTGTATGTTGGAAAGTCCATCCAAATATCTGAAATGCAGAATGTTTTGGAGAAGTTGGCAAGTGAGGCCTCAGCGAGAGCACGGAGAGAACAGAAAGGGAAAACTCGAAATATGTAAACAACAAACATTTATCCAACACTGCAGAGAAAATGACAAAATGTTCTGTAAAATAAAGTCTGACTCCCCAAATATACCAACAGAAACAAAAATAATTTAAACAAAAGCACAATGAGAAATAAAAGGCTCATTTAGAATCCAACACAAAAACTTTAAATGCCGAGCATCTCTTGAAGGAATGAATATCGCTCGCCACCTTTTATGTCAGAGTTTAGGATCATCTTATGATGACAAACAGTGGAGTTGCAGCATTTGGTCAAACTTTGACTCGAACTGTAATACCCAGCTGTTTCTGTAAGTCTGAAGCATCCCTTCCCTCCGCAGCTCCAGACTCGAGCCCACCTGTATGAGACCCTGGGCGTGTGGATGAAGCACGTGGCTGAGGACAAGCTCCAGGTTTATGTGGAGAGCGTGGGCCTGCAGCAGTTCCAGGGCGACCTCCGACCCCAGCGACTGTCTCTGTGCCGCTCTCTGCTGCGGGGCCTGGCTCAGGCCATGGCCCTCCCAAACCCCCCCAAACACTGCTGGACCGTCCTCTGCTCCACCACTGAGAAGATCTTCAACCTCCTGCCCAACCAGATCCAGGTGCAGTCCGCTCACATCCAGAGCCAGTTTCATTCATCGATAGTTCAACTGATGAACACTCAAACCACTGACGTTTGGTCTTTACCTGATGTTTCTGCAGCTTTCAGCTTTTACTACTGACCACAGGACTGAGGGAAGAGTTTTTTTGTCACAAAAGAATCTCTTTAACTAAACATCCAAATGCTTCCACCTTCAACAACAGCTGTCAGTATTTACTTCTAAACAGACACTTTTTAAATGCATTTTACTTGTTTGCTGACATTTTAACTACCATCAGAGCTTGTTTGTATCTTTTACTCCACACTGTACTCAAGGTGGGCTGGTACCTACTAGTACTCGGTACCAGCACTTCTAAATTTTTGTCCTTAGTCAGCACCTTTTATGGCGTGCTGCCACTTCTCATAAACTGTGCTCAGCCGCAGTGTCACTAGCCGTAAGCTAAAGCTAACTCTAATAAAGTATATTACCATTTATCAATGGAAAACAGGAAGTCATGAGCTGCTCTACACTGCTTCTGATTGAGTCAGATATAGGGAATCAGTTGATGCGTGATTCACAAGGAATGATGATTGGTTAAAAGTTAAACACGAAGAGCCAATCAAAGGCAAAGCTGGGTGTGTGCCAGGAATTTTCTGATCAGCACATCGATGATATAGAAATATTATATGATGGTGAATCAGCAGCACAGAGAGGAGGATGGTTACTGTATGTAAACAATAAATCCGTTGGTCTGAAGTTAAAGTCTTGGCTTTAACATGAAAGTGGAGCAACACCTCTGGGTAATTAGGCCTCAGTACAATGCTCCTGCTACCTTTTAGGGGAAACGCCTTCGCTTCGACTGGCAGTGAAATCATGAAGTTTCCTTTCAAGCATTTAAGTGCCTAAATATTATCTAATTATCTACTGTCACTGCTTATCGCTGATCTCCAGTGTTTTATAGAAAAACTTGAATAAACCTGGATTGAAGTTCATCAGATTGGATGAATGTCCTTTCGGTTACTTGATTTTGCTGTAATAATATATAATTAATATATAATATATAATAATTATTATGTAGCATTAACTAACATCCTTCAAGGTGGGTTAACCAGTAGCTGATGGTAAATCTTTAATTTCAGCTTAATGCAGTTAAAAATAATTTAAAAATAAGTAAAATCCTACTTTATTAAATAGGTTTAAGTAACTTCTGACTTCTAACAGATTATTTTTAATGTAGTAAAGGCTTAAATACATATACATAACAAAATCAAGCAGCTGTGCCTGTTCACTGTATAAATCCTCTCTGTAGCTGGACTGAAGCCACACATTTCTCATGTTATTGATCCTCTCTGTTTAGAGACACAAACAAAAAAGCAAACCTTTTTTTAATTTCTGCTGCCGTTGTTTTTCCAGTTTTAAACCCCTTGTTTTCCCCTTGTCCCGCCTTGAATCAAATATGGTTTTAGTTGACTTCTTCTCTTGCTTTTGAAGTAAAAGAGCTGTATTCATGCCATTTAGCGAAAGGTTCGAAGGTGATTCTGAGCGTATTTGTTGTAGGATGATGAAGTGGATTTGTATGAGGGTGTCACCAGGTGCCTGTCGGAGCTGTCTGATACAGAGATCGACAGGATCACTCGGGTTTCTGAGGTACTGAAGCTTCACTACTGAAGCTGTTTGCAGGAAATATCTTAAATATTGAAATATCTCAAATAACTGAAATGTCATAATCGAAATAAAAGCCGTTTGACTGGAATAATTTTGTCTCTGCTGCGTATCATCCAGGCTAACATGGAGAAGACGTGTTTCGTCCTGGCGTATCTGACCTCTCAGGGCAGAGTTCCCCTCCTCGGCCTCAATGACATCATAGCTGGGGTGCTCCGTGATTGGCCGAGCCACAGGGTGGGCTGGCTCCTCCTGCAGTCCATTTATCAGTGCCGCCTGGCTGCTAGCGCCAACACAGGTCAGACCGAACACACACATTCACACACACCATGATTCCTCATTTATTCTGGGAATGCTGAGTCATCATAGTGTGCATACTTCTGCAGACTTTGTGCTATCTTAGCTTAGCTTAGCTTTTTGCATATGAAAATGTTCAGCTCATTCAGGAGATGGGCGCTCAGACTTTTTGTTTTTGTAACTTTTATGTTTTTTAAAATGTTTAAATTTATTTACACATAAAAATAGATTGAGATCTAATTCCTTCCGAAACATTGTTCTCTTTAAAAGCTGCTTAAGATTCTTTTGCTACTTTTAGCTTTTAGCTACAGTTCTGCTATTCTTTTTAGCTAACCTTAGCTCCCATTGTACTACTTTTAGTTTTTTGACAGATCTTTGCTTCTTTAAGATTTTATCTACCTTTCAATCTTTTAGCTAGCATTTTGCTACTTTTAGCAAACTTTAGTTACCATTCTACTGCTTTAGTTTTTAGCTAGTCTTAACTAATTAACCACAATTATTTATTATTATTATTATTATTATTATTATTATTATTATTAGTGAATACACCTCAGAATGTGACAGGTGTGTTCCTGCTGGGGTCCCAAAGTGTTCAAGTGATGTGAACGAGAATTTTTCATTTTATGCTTCAAAGGATATTCCAGTCATTTTAAAGTGATGTTCTGTGTAAACGTTATGAGCAGTTATTATCTAACCTGTTGTAGATAGTTCATTGAATGACCTCAGTTCGGAGAAATAGTTTAATCCTGACAAAACTGAGGAGCTAATGGCTAGTAAACAAGATCAAAGTTGGTTGCTGCCATCTTAAAACACCAGTTTTTTTTATTTTGTTGCAGTTTATGCAAACCCTATATTATAACCCATGCCACTGATACCAGTTTCACGTTATGTGCTCATTTATATAAAAATCTGTTGCTATTTGCAAACATAAATAGCAGCTGGAGCATCAAGCTATAGCACTTTGAGTGCAGCATACTGCAGAAATGTCATACATCGTCCTGCTGAAATATGCAAGACCTTCACTGAAAAAGACGTCATCTGGATGGGAGCAGAAGTTGTCCTAAAACCTGTAGATACTTTTCTGCACTGTTTCCTTTCCAGATGTGTAAGCTGTGGACTGTATGACCAGCGATTCTTAAAAGATAAAACTACTTCTATGGATATTCCAACTATTTTAAATTGTGGTTTTGTGTCATTAGAGATGCACCTGGAAATCAGATTGTGACCGGCATTGGCCAATATTTTTAGCCTGACCAGCCATGATTGGTGATCAGTGGGTCAACACTCAAAAGTCTGATATTTTTCTGTCCGAATGCATTCTGATAGCTAAGGGTGGATCTTAGAACCAGGTATGAACGGGGACTTTTTTGGCTCTTTTTAGGGTTTTTAATGTTATCAGTCTTTGTGCTTATGTGGAAAACTGCCTACGTGACACACTAAATGTCAGAGGGTTTAATTAAGTTCATTCTTATCGTGCTTACAGATGCCGGGTGCCAGTTTCTCACTCCCAAACAGCTTCTGTGATATTGTTAAGAAGCAGAGTGTCCAGTAACAATAACCTCTGCCCCGGTGTGTGTTATCTTTGTGTTTAAACTATGGACTGGACCGGTTCTGGCTGGCTCAGTCCACACCCTTTGCTTTCTATGAATAAAAAAAGAGAGCTCAAGCTAGAAGGCAGAGCTTCGTGGACAGCAACCCGAATAGTTGCTGCCTGGAATCTCTCCTTTTGCAAAAGTTTAGTTAGATAAACAATCCTCTCCGTGTGGTTTCTTTTAGTAGGTTAAGTGAAAATTACCCTAACAGCTCCGGTTCCTCCAGTTGAAACAGATGGAGTAAAGAATGACTCCAGAACACCACCCTAGTTCCTGAGAAAAGTTTCCCACGCACAACATGTCAGGTTTACTCTGCTTTTCCAGGTTTTAATTTGCTCTGCATATTGAGCTTTCTGTGCCCTCTGTTGCAGGTGTTTCTAAACGATCCGAGTGGCTGCTGGAGCTGATGGGACACATCCGAAACGTTGCCTACGGCACAACTTCTGTCACCTCCGGCACAACTTCTGTCACCTCCGGAGACACCAAAATGGTACGCTATAAATCTGCGCAGTGGTGTTTTTCCACCTGTCTGCCCTGTTGTTTCATGCCAGCAGTGACTCAGAAAACACTCTGTCGTAGCAGCATTTCTGTAAACTTCTCCTGTTCCAACACGGCCACTCTTCATTAAATGACTCATCTCTTCATCATGCTCTGCAGGAGCGTCATAATGGCTCATTCAGCTGAATGAAGCATGTTCATTTGAACAGGGCTGTTGTGTAATCAGTACTATTTGGTTCACAGCAGTCAGAAAGTGCTGACTCATCTCCGTAACATGGCTCAAAGCCTTGAGGCTGGATACATGCCTTAATACTCATTATTACTTTATAAACACACTTGACATTTTGGATGCTTTTAGCTTTTATGAATGAAGAAAAGAGAATAAAATAAAAAACTGAAACAGTAGTTTACTAATCCTTAAATGTGTGATGAACCCTGGTGAAACGTGACGCTGTGGGTGTTTGTCTTGTCTTGTCTGCAGGCCACAGACTTCCTCTTCCAGCTCTTCGCGGCCGCCGTCGTTTCCTGGGGGGACCACTTCATGCCCCTGCTCTTTGGCATTAGGGCCCAGTGGTTCCCATGGCAACCGGACTCTAAGCCTCCGACGCTGACGCACAGCCTGTACGGGAAGGCTTCGCTCACCGACCGCGCTCTGCCGCAGTGCCTGCTGGGAGTGAGCCACAGCCTGCCGCTGCTGCTGGGCAAAGAGCCGTGGAGCGGCCAGGCGCACAAGGTCAGTGTTTCACCTCACCTCACCTCACCTCACAGGAAGCTCAGTTCACCGAGTCCAGATCCGTCATGGAGGAAGAGGTAGCTGTAGCTACGGCTGGCACGGCTTCACAGATAGTACACTGAACATAGAGTTATGTTAGTGTCCACCTTCAAATCAGAGTTCAAAATCGTATTTGTTTAATAAAGGTTGTGTGTGTGTGTGTGTGTGTGTGTCTCAGTTTATAGACTGGCTCCTCAACATCACAGAAGGTCCTGAACAGAATCTGTCAGCCACGACCATCAGCACAGCCAAAGGTGAGTGACGCAAACAATCCATTCATTCACAGAATTTATTCAGAATTTATAAAAGGATGACAATTTTCAACACCTCCTAAAACCATCTTGGTATTATTTCTACCGCTCCAAATCTGGAAAAAAAAAAAAATCTCATAACCCCATCATTTATTCACAATGTAACATTGTAAATATATCACATGTTTAAACTGAGAAATTGTATCAAATTTTGGGAAAGATATTTTTGAATTTATTGCAGCAACACATCTGCAAAGAGTTGGGATGGGGCAACAAAAGGTAAGTAGTACCAATAAGAAACCGCTGGAGGAGGATTTTGTAATGAATTAGGTCGATTAGAAGCAGGTCAGTAAGAGGACGGAATATAAAAAAAAAGAAAGAGAGACAATGTTAAACCTCAGACTGCATCCATTACAACAGCATGGCTTCATCGTAGAAGAGTCCAGGTGCTGAACTGACCTGCCTGCAGTCCTGGAAGAGTGGCCAGGAAAAAGCTATCAAGCTGGACCGTTTGGAATTTCTTCCCTGAGCATGTGGAAGAAGGTGCTGTGGTCAGATGAGACTAAAACTGAACCTTTAGGCTATCATGGACAACTCCATGTCTGAGACAGCTCTACCGCCTCTCATCATGCTAAGAGCACCAACCCTACAGTGAAGCACGGTGGTGGCAGCATCAGGTTTAAAAGGGAAAACTGTTTGAGTCTTTTAGATATTTGAGACTGGGATAGATGTTCTCCTTTCAGCAGAACGACGACCCTAAACTCCCTGCTGAAGCAACCCTCCACTGGTTTGAGGAGAACCACTTCAATGACCTGTTGTGGCTTCAGCAGAAGGTGGCTCAGAGGAGGGACTTTGGGGGTGGTGAATACTTTTGCACCACTTTACTTTTTCTTATCCATTTCTTCTAATCAAAATAAAATCCAATGAATAGACCATTTAAAATCCAGCAACAAAACAGAAACAAAGGCAGATTATTGTTCTGACATCAACGTGGTGAGCCTATTAAAATATGTGCAGTGCAAACACTTGTTTCCTATTGTTTTTTCTCAGCGTTCAGTCGTTCCTCCACAGGAACAGTCTGTGCAGAAACAGGAACATATGCTCCGACTCATCGTCTGGCTGCTGTCGTTTCAGCTGCTCTCCTGAGTCTGAAGTCCTCCGTCGAGTTCAAGAAGAAAGCTGTGTGGACCAGAGCTTATGGCTGGTAGCTCAGAGGAACAATAACGTGACGTTACCATGGTAACACCTGCTCACACACCATCTCTTCTGGCTGGAAAGGGAAGCTTCAGGAGGGACTGGACTTCCTCGCTGCGCTTCAGTCATGAATGATATCAGAACAATGTCTTCATTAAGGTGCCGTCAGGACATTTGATAATGGCTTTTTTTTTTCTTCTTTAGAATCTGAAATATTTATTTCATGGGCATCTTAAAGGTGAAATGAAATAAAATATCAAAGTAATGAGGTTTCATGTTTTTCTTTTAGTTAAACACTCCAGTGGTCCATTTCTCCGATTTAAAATGTTAATGACTTGTTTTTAGAGTTTTTGTGTCAGAATCCTGAAGTGGGCTGATTGTGTGGGCGGAGTTTCCTCCTTGGTTGGTGACATAGAAGGAGGCGGGGCCAGCTGTGGCAGACTGCTGTAGAACACTGAGGAGGTTAATGTCTCCGTGTTTATCAGGGAAAATGGAAGCAGAAAAAGAAACAAGTTTTGTCAAGAAGAATACAGGTTTGACAACATGTTTTTTATTTTGGTCTGGGGTGATTCTGACAGGAACTCCAGCCCCACATTTCATGAGAGGAACCCCCAAGATTTCCAATGATCTCCCCACAGTCTTCAAGGAGCTTTTTATCTGGACAGTGTGAGGCGGTGGGTGCCGGTCCAACAGGCGGGGGTCCTTCTACTGAAGGTTTGTACTTCAGGTGCTCCTCTTCTAAACATTAACTCCACAGTCAGTCTCCAGACTCTGGGTTGTAATTTTCACCAGGAGCTAAACAAACCACATCCATCCAACCTTCCTGTCCTTCAGGAAGCTGAAGAACGACTCAGCTGTTGGAGTTTTGTGTTGATTAACACAACTAATTACAACAAACTGAACCATTTCACCCCCACACTGTCTGCATTTATTTACTGCCTTGTTGGCGTTCCTGTGCTTGTCAGTCCATACGTCACACTTGGGAGTGATCACGGAAAATGTTGAAGAGACCCATAGTAATTTTTTTCAATCTTTGATTATTAATTTTAAATTAGTGTATTTTTTAAATGAGAGTCTCTGAAAATGAGCACCTTTAATGACTTTCGTTTGTTTTGTTAGCTTCAAAACACTTCTTTTCCCCTTTGAAGCAGCGTAACAGACTTGTTTTGTTATCCTTGTGTCACATTTCAGGAAGACAGGAAATGTCCAGCGACTCCCTGGATTATGGGGGTCATTTCTTCTTCTTGTTCCCTCTCTGCAGACGATGCTGTCTCTCCTTCAGCAGCTGCCACACTGTTACAGAGGCTCCTGAAAAACAAGTGTTTGTCTTTACTCAACTAATAATGATGACCCAAAAATTATTATTTCTTTTTTTTAAAGGTTTTTTGTGTAGATGTTTCATGCTAAATATGTCAAATTAAAGTTACGATGCAACTACCTACTTAGAGATGCAGACAAATGTATTTGTAGCCTTTTGTTAAAGAAAGAAAACCCCACAAAGGTCACTGAACAATTTGAAATTGACATAATTAATATTTAAAAAAAAACAACAACAACAACAAAAAACAATTCATTACTTTTTGCTTTTGAATTTTGGCTCACCTGGATTATATAGAACAAACTAATGAAGCTGGCCTTGACTAAAAGGATGGTACCTTCACTCAAAATTCTGTTGCTCAACCTTTTGAGGCGATCACTGCAGTCAGGTGATTTCTGTACCTCTGAGCCTTCTGCACCTGTCCACAGGTGTTTTGTCCCACTCCTCATGAACAAACTGCTGCATCTGTCTCAGGTCTGAAGGGTTCCTCCTCCAGATGTTTCAGCTGCTTCCACAGATGTTGAACAGGATTTAGATCAGGGCTCAGAGGGTCACTTCAGAACGGTCCAATGGTTGGTTCTGAACCATTCTTGGTGTTTTTAGCTGTTAGTTTTGGGTCATTATCCTGTTGGAGGATCCATGACTAGAGACTGAGACCAAGCTTTCTGACATTTTGCTCCAGAACGCCTTGATAGTCTTGGGATTTTATTGGACTCTGAACAGATTCAGGACCCCCTGCATCAGATGCAGCAAAGCAGAACCAGAACAGAACCAAGCCTCCTCCATGTTCCTCTGTAGGTACAGGGTTCTCTTCTTTGTAGGTTTCATAATTGGGTCCATTAACACAGAGCTGATGGGACTTGATGCCTAAAAGCTCCAGTTTTGTCTCATCTGTCCAAAGGACGTTCTCCCAGAAGCTTTGAGGCTTCTTAATATGCATTTTGTTAAATTCCAGTCCGGCTTTCCTAAGATTTGGTGTTCTGCTCTGCCTTCTTCTTTGGCTTCACTTTGACTCAAACAGACTGATGCTGTGATCTGACTCTGATGACCTTTGACCTTGGAGTTTACCTCTAATCTCTTTGGAAGTAGTTCTGGGCTCTTTGGTTACTATTCATATTATCCGTCTCTTCAATTTGTCATCAGTTTTCCTCTTGTGTCCACGTCCAGGGAGGTTGTCTTCAGTCCTGTGGACCTTAAACTTGTGAATAATCTGAGCAGCTGCAGTCAGAGGAACATCCAGCTGCTTGGAGACGGTCTTATAGTCTTTAACTTCAACATGCTGTCAATCTTTGTCTTTCTAAGCTCCTGAGACATCTCTGTCCTCAGCTTTCTGTGCTCCATGTTCAGTGTGTTACACACCATGATACCAAACAGCACTGTGACTACCTCTCACCCTTTAAATAGGTAAACTGCCAGTTTCATTAGTTAGTTTTTTCTTTAATTAAACTACTGTTGAACCACAATTAAAAAGCAATGACAGATTTTTAGGAGTTGACTTTTAGTATTTTTTTACTTTCTTCTAACAAAAGGGTACAAATTCATACAAATATAGTTTTATACACCTTTACACTGCTGTCAGTTTTGCATTTCCTGGTTATTTGTAAAGGCAAGTAGCATCAGCAGCTAGCTGTGGCACTTCCTGTATGCCTTTTATAGTATTTTTACTGAAATAACTATGTAATGTTTTGTTGATGTGTTTGCATGAACTGCTATGAAATTTCAAGACTAGAGCTGTTTTAAGATGACAAATTTAATAGCAGTAGCTGAGAGTCAGCTTATAATAAATTTGCAGAGTAGACTGATCTGTTCTCAACTGCAACAGGATAAGATGAGGATTCATTTAAGGATACAAAGCACTTTGTTAGAAACAAAACAAAAGCTACTACCCCTAACCCTCAACATTATCTTCAGAGTCATGCAGCCCAGAGCGGCTCTCAGTTAACAGTAAAGTAGGAACACTTCAGGAAAGAACTGTTTGGAGGGGAAAACTGCTTTTTGTCTGACTTTTCCTTCTTACCCAGAGCCAGGAGAGGCAGGTAGAGCATCAGCACCGAGCGGGGGTAAATGTACGCAGAGTTGGAGGCTGTTTGCTCCATGTATGGCAGCGCGTGGTAAAAGGTCACACCTGTGGGAGAAACAATAGTTGGGTTTTAGTAGAAAAACACACAAAGCATTGTAGTGATTGTTTTCAACGCCAGCTGCTGAGGGGTGAAAGCTGGGTGGTAATATTCTTGCCTAAGAGAGTGTGTGTGTGAGGCGCTGCATGTGATGAGGCATGCTAAACCAGAGCAGCTGAAAGTCAGATTTGGACCGATAAAGATTCAGCGCTTCATCGGAGTTTGGATGCACAACAATCAGTGTTTATAAGACTACTTCACGGTGAAAGGACTTTGGCGTTCTTTTATTGTTGTTATATCCTTTTGTGTTTTAAAAGGCAGCAACGGTTCAAAAAACATGTAAATGTTTGCAAAATTAAATATGCAAAACATAACTTTAGTTTTATCAATTTAGAATTTGCGATTTCCTCAAACACTTCCTGACATGTTATCATCTGCACGTTTGCCAACTCGTTTCCTGTTCTCCCCTACCCTTCACTTACACAACAGCAGCCTGTGACGCACAATAACACAGAGCGTGCCGCCTTTTGTTGTGAATTCGTGGCCTGCAGATGCTTCCCGGGTTGGTTGGCTGAAACTCTGCCTCACCTTCAGTGAAGACCGACAGGATGTACAGGGGGATCCAGAGGGTGTAGCGGGTCCACAGCATGCCGACGGACGGTGTGTCCATAACACACAGCAGCTCGTGAGGATACCTGTCAGCACGCACATTTCATCACGTTAGTAAATGATTCATCCATGAACTGCCTCTGGCTAATAATGAACTCAGAAGGGAAATGCATTAGAATGCTACAGTTGGCCATGTCCTCTTTAGGGGTATTACTTCACCGTCTCACTTCCTCCAGATGTGTTTTCATTGGAAGAACCACAATTTAATTTACACTTAATGGTGATGGCTCAACACCAGCACTCTCAGTCTCATGACAGGGGAAATTATCCACACTTAATGACGCCTTTTTAATTTCTCCAGGCCCTGCAGTGTGGTTTACAGTTTCTCATCCACCCATACACTCATACAGTGCCTTCTGTTATATATTTTTACACTCTATATGCCTCATTTTTTATATTCTCATTCATACACAGATAAGCATATCAGGGACAGCGTCTTGGATAATGTCCAAGGACATTTAAGCACTCTGCTAGGGCTGGGGATTGAACTCTCAACCCTCCAATTGGAAGATGACCACCCTGCCATCAGCTGATATCATTTTAAGCTGCAAATGTACTGTTTTGAGATGTAATTTGTGGCTAACCTATTATGATAGAGTAGCATCAAAACATCTAGTTGTAGCATTAAGCATGCCGTGTTTGGATCAGTATTCACTTGGACATGAAGAAAATCATTTGTCTCACTTCAACACGTAACTTCTCTCTGCCCTGTGCAGAAACTGAGGAGCAATGTTTGTGTTAGGTGGAATACAAGGCGCCGTGGCCTTCATCTCTACAACGATCAGAGGATTAGTTACAGTTTCTTATCAGTAGTTATGGAACACGCTGCACTTACAACTTCAGAGACTGGAAAAAAGTTAGCTTTTTAACCACTAAGACCATGTAAAATTATAAGATACATACTTTTTGATGTGCTGAAAGAAACGCTAACCTTTTAATTTGCCTTATGTTTATATAAATGCTTTAACATGGACTTTTTAATGATGTCATTGTCCTTCACCACTTGTTCATGTTTTGTTTGTAAGTTCCCTGACAGCAGTGAATAACAAAAATGATTTGAAGTGCTTTATTTGATTAGATTTTTATTTTTCATTAAGGTTTGATCTCAGGCAGGATGTGCATGTACTACAGGTGTCGAGCATCGTTCCATCTTCACATCCCTCTTCTGGCAAGACGCTGGTGAAGCAAAATCAGCGGTTGCTCTTTCTTCTAGGATTGTTCTGAGTGCTTTCTGTTTTGCATTTCAACGAAAAAGACCACTGGACTCAGGTAAGATATTAGGTCTTCATAATCCTAACACAGAACCCTGCTTTAAAACGGTGCCTTTTCAGATATACTTGGGATGTTTTGATGTTTTTTGAATTTGTTATCAGGAAGCAGGAAGATGTCATGTTTGGAGGATCTGGTTTTTGGATCAGACTTTGACCATTTGAAACAACTCAAACCTCAAATATTTATAGCAGTTTAAGCAAATACTGCTGTGGATTTTAACACCATATTTTTTGCATCAAAATATCTATTTTGGGTGGAGACATTTAACATGGTTTGTTTTGCAACGTGACTCACAGAACTTGTTGCAATGTAGAGTTCCAACCGTCAGTCTTTAGTGTAAGTACCAATAGTTTAACCCTAACCCCTTAAGCTCCTACACACTAACTTTCAGGAAATAACCAATGGATGTACATGTACAACAGATTAACTTTTAATTAAGTTCACCTGACTCAAGATGGCCACCGCAGCTAATCAACCTTAGCGAACACAAAAATGACTCAGTCCGTTTTTTAAAAATTTTGGAAAATTTGGTGAGGTAGTAGCGAGTAGTCATTCCTAATAATGTGAGTGATCTTTGTTTAAAACTATTGGAGTCAACCCTGTTTGTCTGTTAGCAAAATATGTTGTGAATTACTGGATGAATTTTAACAAAACTTTTTTAAAAAGTAATCATTGGATGTAAATCTACAACTGATTTAAATTTTGGAATCAGTCCAGTTTCAAATGGCTACCACAACTAATGAACTTTAGCAAACACAAAAGTGGCCATAACTCAGTCAATTTTACAGATACTCAGCGAAGAATTAGTGAAGTAGTAGTTAAGAGTCGTCCCCAACTAATATTCTGGGAGCTAACCGGTTGCACAAAGTCTCTGATTACAACTTTAGTTTAAACTACTGGTGTCTGTTAGTGTAATATCCCATGAACCACTGAACAAGTTTTAATCAAAGTAGTCACTGTATGTGCATTTCCAGCTGATTAAATTTCAGAGTCAACCCAATTGAAGTTTGTTGCTACAGCAAATTGACACAAAAATGACTATAACTCGAGCAACAGTTAGGTGTGGTAGTAGCTGAGAGTCATTCACAACGCATACTCTGAGGTCTCGTAATATAACGTGAGGCTGTGCACAATATAAGGTCTGACGAAAAAGGTTTATCTGTGAATAAATCTGTAAATTTGTGTAATTGTACCGTAGCAGGTCCAGTATGTTCCACAGGAAGAACTGCACACACACAACGGGTTCGCTTTGGAACTCCTCCAGCATGATGAGCAGGATCAACAGAATGTTCTTCTCCATCACCTGAGGGATGAAAACCACGGAATGATTTGATGAAAACAACAGGGGTGCTGTTTCCGGACTGAGCTGAGACCCACCTGGATAAATCGAGGAAGGAGTCTGGCTTTCTCAATCCCGTCGGTGATGTGGAAAAGCTCCAGGATGGAGAGCAGCTGGCAGAGACTCATCATGAAGCCGACGGAGTAAAACATGTCGGCTAAAGCATCTGAAAGACAAAAGCGGGGGTCATTGTACCTGGTGGTGCCGCCTAATGAAGGCAGCCCTTTTCCTTTGAACCACTCATGACTTAAAGAGGCAACTGTGTTTATTTAACCAGGTGTAAAAGGCACATGCTGGCCCTTCTCATCATAGGAGCTTAGATTATAGCTGAGGCATGAAATACAGTGGGTCATATGCTTTCCTCCGTGAAATTATAGGTCTTAAATTGGCATTACTGTTCAGTCTTCTCCCTTACCTTGACCAAAGTTGAGAAACCTTGCAATGATGTTGGTCAGGATCCATGTGTGACCACAGAACTGGAACAAGTTATATGAGAAAATGTAGGTGCGCCTGAAGCTGAGCCTGCAGGAACAGACAGACCCATCAGGATAAAATAATACAGAGACTAAACTATGAGCATTTACATCGTCCACTTTTACTTTACTAATACATGTCTACATGCTTTATGTAAAAAAACAAAAACAAAAAAAGAAATATATTCTCTGCTGCTTAACTTTGCAGACACTAATGTCTTATAGGGACAAACTTAAAGGAATCATTTTGGTTGTTTTTTAACAGCTGTTTAAGTCATTTAGGTCTTAGCTTCAGTATGCAGTAATCAGAGCATCTCCGTTTGAAAAGTCAGGTAGGATTCCCACCCATGAGACAAGTTCAACACTGTGCTGACCACTGAGCATGAACAAAAGAGCAGATTTCACCATCGGAAAAAAGAAATGCTGAACAAAATGCCCAGTAATGTACAGCTATGTGTGCAAATGCTACACTCCAGATTTTATTTCTAATTCTCTCAACAATCACAAAATCCAAAAGGAACTTGATGTAACTTTTACTAAAAGGGTTGTGTTTGGCTTGTTGTAGATTGTGAAAACTTATTTTTTAGTATCCCTGTCTAGATCCAGTTTGTGCTGCCAGGGATCAGCATGCCCGGGGGTCTAACCCGCCACCTGACTTACACGGCACCCGACGCTGCTCTACCTGCAGGTGGTGGGCTCACAGGGAAGTGGCTTCTTGACCTTCTCTTGAAGGCTCGGCCACCAGGCATTTGCAGGCAAGCTTCCCCCCAGGCGTAGACCTCTTCCTGGGTGAGGTATCCTAATGAAGGATTTTTCTCTGTCAAGGACTTAGAATTGCTCCTGGGGCCATTTTGCCATGGGAGACCCTATCAGGGGCCTTTGCCCCAAACAACAAAGTCCCAGGGATCACAGGAATACTCAAACACATTAAGGTGGCCATTTTTGCAGAGTCGCTGAGGGGGTCATGGGAGTTTGACTCGTGTACATGTGTGTACCTGTAGAAGGCTTATGAATTTGTTCGTTGAGGTATTCTGTGGAGTTGCTGGATGAATATAGGGTACCAAGGTCGTTTTTAAGGGCTGTCCTGTCCTTGTATAACCAAAGAAAGACCCGTGTCCACGTCCTCAGCACAAAGACAAGCTCGTTCTCAGTGCAGGTTGGACTCCATCAGGTCTCTCCCTCGTCTCAGACAACAGCTGGATGGTGCCTCTGCTCTGAGCATTAAGGTTCTTCAAACAAATGAGTCCATGTGCCAAAAAGGAACCATTTACATCCTGAGCAAAATGTTATAGAAGCCAGTAGGCACAACTTCTGAGTCCATTGTGTAGCTAGATCACTGGCATTCTTTAAAAGTTGGGTTTAAAAAAAAGAGTCTAGTTACATATTAGCTCTTTTTAACAGATCAATGTTGTGCTTTTTCCCTCTTGTTGACCCTTCAAAGCTGTTTTACACTTTAAGTCATCATCACTAGTTTACACCCTGCAGTTCAGGTCCACTCTGAACCCTGGGGCTGGAGGGCACCACAATAAAGCCATCACATCACATCATATGTGACTTTTTACCTTTGTGAGTTTTTTTTATGTGGGAGATCTGATAAGTTATAAACAACTTTCACCTTCAGGTTTGAAGAAAACATTTGGTGCTAAAGTACAACAGAAGTCTGTGGAAGCTTGGCTGCATACTTTCATTCTGGGATGAGGCAGGTATCAAACCATATGTCTGATAGCTCATAGAAACAACCATCTTGATGCCTATATTCTGGTCCATAATTTGTTTATGTACCAAAAAGAAGTGAGAAGAGTTTGCAAAAGATTTGAAACGTTTAGACAGCTGACAAGTTAGTTTGGCAT
Source organism: Kryptolebias marmoratus (assembly GCF_001649575.2). NCBI lineage: Eukaryota > Metazoa > Chordata > Actinopteri > Cyprinodontiformes > Rivulidae > Kryptolebias > Kryptolebias marmoratus. The sequence goes on from NC_051436.1 coordinate 16,328,609, forward strand.
CAACTGTCAGCTGAACATTTCATGTGAAAATCAACAAAACTCATAAAACTGTGAATGTGTAAAAACTGCAAACTAGATCAAAAAGTTCAGTTGTATAAAGTCCAACTTTCTGTGACACTTTTAAACTTCAGGTGATGTTTCTGAAGTGAAGAAGAGCTCCAAACGGTTGGATTTTCACCTAATTCCCATTCATCTCCATTAATTCTTTTTTTCCCCAGTTTATTTTATTAATGAATTTTCTCTATGATGTGCAGCAAACCACTACCAAAAGTCACAGCACACCATTCCCCATTGAGCTGCATGTTTTGGTGTATAAATTGCAGGTTTTATTATAAAGCTGAGAGACGAGAAACAGACAAAAAGGCTTGAGCAGGGCAGAAATATGAGCGCTTGAATGCTGATGTGTTGCTTAATAACCTTAGTGTAAATGGGTGGACCCTTCATAAGATCCTCAGTGGTGCTATAAAACCCCATCAGCAACTCCAGAGCACATAAAGCTATAGCAACACTACAACGTCTCCCTGAATCTATAATCTATCTCCCAGGTGAAGACTGAACTTTTCAAACAGCCTGAGTCGGCAGAAAGCTGCCAACAAGAAGATCAGCAGATCTGTCCTCATTAAAACTTGGGATTAACTACAGCCTGTCATTCCTAAATCCACCCTGAAAATGCACAGCATTCCTTTCGTGGCAATCACTAACTCTGTAAGATACTCACATGCTTTTTTTTTCCTGAAGTGCTCCTTCTGTTGCAGGCAGGAGAAGCAGCTCATAGTCTCTGGCTGAGCTGAAACACACTCATGGTTCCAGGAGCAGTTCAACAGTTTTCACGTGCTTCTTTCTTCATCCTCCTACACGAGAAGCACCGGAAAGAACCCTCCCATGTCTGCGATACTGTGTGTGTGCAGGGCTTCCTCTTGGCTGGCTGCAGCTGCTGTGACTTCACTGTGAGGAGGAAGTAAAAACATTCCATGTGTGAGCCAGACGTTGAATAGTCCCAGCCCCCTTAAAGAACTGCCTGCCTCCCTGCCAAGAACAGGCTGAGCACAAAGGGACGGGTATTCCTAACATCTGGAATGTCAGGGATAACAAAAGGAACGACTCCGAGCAGGTCAGGGCCCGGAGCAGAAAATCTCCACCTGCTAGAAAACATGCGTGACCCTCAGGGTCAGAAAGTTTCCGTGGTGTGACCTCCAGAAGGAAGAGAAAGTACAGCTTGTTGTCTTACGGTTGCAGAAGAGCTCTTGCCTCAATGAGTGATGGCACAACAGAACGAACACATCCACAGCATGAAGTGTCACACTAAATGCTGTTTTATCCTGCAGGCATGGAGTCAGTTCAGTTTATTTACTGTATATAGCATCAATTCACACAAAAAAGCCATTTCAGGGCACTACACAATAGAAAATAGCTAGTCTAAATCATAAATCCAATTAAGTTAAAAACAGATCCATAGTCAGTTTATTCATATTATAATGCAATATGAAATAAAGCACTAAAACTGCAGAGCTTAATGAGCTGAAGATAATTAAAAACAATTTAAAGGGCTGTCTCTGTGCTGTGGCTTGATTTAAAACCAGATTGGATTTTTTTTTTTTTTTTTTTTTTTTGAGAGCACTATCAAGTTAAGACTTTACTTTTTCAGGAGAGGCTGTTCTTTGGTAGTGTTTCTATTTATAAATGAAAAATCATCTAGTCATCTTAAAGTGGGGTTCTATGGAAATATAATGAGCAGTTATTATCTTACCTGCTGTAGATAACTTTTTTGAACGACCTCAATGTGGAGAAAGAGTTTAATTCTGTCAGGACTGACGAGCTAATGGCTAGTCTGAACTAAGTGGTTATAAACCTTTTGCTTTGCTGTCAGTTTCACATTATGCAGTTTTTTTTTATTTACATAGAATCCTGTGGTTATTTGCAAGAGCAAATGCAGCGGCAGCAGCTAGCTGTAGCAAATTTTCTGCAGAAATGTTGTAATATTTCTGTTGAAACAAGCGAAGCAACGTTTAAATATTAACGTTTGCACAAACTGCTATGAAATGTTAGAGACTGGAATGGTTTTAACAATCCACTTTGGTCGTGACTGCATTCAGACTAGCTATCAGCTCATCAATTCTGTCTATTAAACTGAGGTGGCTCAAAAGGCCAATCTATAACGGGTAAGATATTAAACATTCATAGCATTTCTACAGAACCCCACTTCAAAAGGGCTGAAATATGCCTTTAAAGCACCAAGGTCATTCTTCGTAACACAAGGTAGTCATTGTCAATTTGCTCAACTCGGGAACTTTCAGAGTAAAAAGCAAACACATAAAAAAAATCTAATGACTTGAGTTCACTATAAAATCTAACAAACAGGACACACTCAGGTTCTGTCTGAGCAGAACTCTGAGGGCTGCATATTGCTTTTAAGATGAAAAGATCTATAAAACGCCTGAGTTCATGTTTATTTGGACACACAGAAGCGAGCGGTTCTGCTCTCCACAAGGTGGTGTGCATCGCTCTCTAGTGGTGAAAGGAGTTCAAGTCAGCATCTTCAGGAACCAGATGGGTTTTGGTTGAGTTTTGCCGATGTGGATCCTTCAACACGTACAGGTGCTGGTCATAAAATTAGAATATCATGAAAAAGTAGATTGATTTCAGTAATTCCATTTAAAAAGTGAAACTTGTATATTATATTCATACATTAAATACAAACTCATATATTTCAAATGTTTATTTCGTTTAATTTTGATGATTACAAATGACAACAAATGAAAATCTCAAATTCATCATATCAGAAAATTAGAATCTTGTGAAAAGGTTCAAAATTGATGGCACCTGGTACCACACTCTAATC